>NC_143160.1:15059491-15293841 GCF_041381405.1 Jatropha curcas
GTTCCGAGGGCCTTTTTGGGAGTTCCGGACCTCCGAAAAATATTCCGGGACCTGTTCCGCGATCCTCGCGATATTCCGGACGTTTTAAGTACCATATTGACATATTTTCGGTGAACTTCCGAAATAGCCTCCGGTCCGGCCGGACTGTTTGCAGTCCGGGAAAACAGGCTTTCTGAGCCTCAAAATTTGAGTATTCACACCGTTGCACGGGCGCGCGCCAGAGGTGTCAGTCCTGTTAAAGCTGCGTGACGCAGCTAAGAGTGCCGTCACGCAGGTACTAGCTGCGTGACGCAGCCCTAACACGGGTCAGGCTCCTTTGGGCGGTTTGGTTCAATTTTTGGTTCAAACACTTCTGGTTTATCATGATACCTTATCCCTTGTCCTCATATCATCATCGGGTCAAGTGGAGGCATAAAATTACGCGTCAGCAGTAGGGCATCGATATCATCGGCAAAATCATGCCGGCAGCATCGAACAGCCATCAGTATATATTGGTTGCTGTGGACTACGTTTCTAGATGGATTGAAGCTCAATCTTACAAAACCTTAACCGCCAAACATGTGGCTAGATTCATTGAACAGAACATTTTCTGTCGCTATGGTGTGCCCCATCACATAGTTACATATAATGGTTCTCATTTTCAAGCAGATGTTGGTCAGTTACTTTATAGATATAAGGTTGAGCATCACCACTCCTTTCCTTATCGCCCTTAGGCTAATGGTGTAGTAGAAGCTGTGAATAAGGAGATTAAAAGAATCCTGTCCAAGATGTGTGAAAGGTACAAAAGCTGGGCTGAGAAACTTCCTTTCGTGCTCTGGGGGCATCGCACTACCTTCAAATCAGTAAATGGAGCCTCTCCCTTTGAACTTGTATATGGGATGGAGGCAGTGTTACCGATAGAGCTCGAAAAGAAGTCTCTCAGGGTTTTGGTAGAAGCTGGTCTGACCGAGGAAGAATGGGTCAAGAAGAGATACGAGGATCTAGCGCTCTTAGATGGAAGAAGACTGAATGCTCGATTCCAGGATCAGATGAGAAAGAGAAGGATTGCTCGTTTCTACAACAAATGGGTACATCCAAGGGCTTTAAAGAATGGAGATTTGGTATTGATCAGATTATTGGATCATGAAGCCCAGAATCATCCTGGTGGGAAATTTAAACCTAACTGGCATGGACCGTTCAGGGTTCAGTAGCTATTAACTAAAGGTGCCGCTGAATTACTTACCATGGAAGGGAAGCCTATCAACCGGATTATCAATCAGGATCAAATGAAAAGATTTTATACCTGAAATGATGATTTCGATTAATATATATATATATATATATATATATATATATATATATATATATATATATATATATATATTAGACAGTATATATATTAAATCTAAATATTTTAGACAGTATAGTTTTAGAAATTAAAACTCATAATTATAAAATGAAGCAAGGATCAATTCCTATAGCTTTAATATATAAAATTCATTATAAAGCAATGAATTCAGCTTTTAGTATAAAATATAAATTGCAACCTAAATTTGGAGAAACAAGGTTTCTTCAAACAGATTTAACTAAAACCAACACGGTGATACCTAAAACCATCCAATGGAAGGATATAACCTTACCAGAGGAATGGATTTTGGAAGGGATTGTTCCCCCTCCAGAACAAGAAAAAGTAAAACCCAATGTCAATTTACAAAAAATTGAACAATTTGAAGATGGTAAAGTAACATTAAAATTTAATAGGAGTCAAAGCTCTACATCCTCTGTTGTTACAGATGATGATAAGCCAAAAATACCTTCAGTAATCTATGCTAGATATAAGGAATCTGAACCTAAACCAATAATTCAAACTTTAGTAAAACCTAGGTATTCGACTTCAGACTTACCTAACTCTAGTCAGTCATTTAAAATGAAAGGAGTAGATTATAGTAATTCAGTTCCACAGGCAGTTTATAACCCTGTTGATAATTATTTAAATCAACAATCTAATTTAGTAAATAATTCACCAGAATCACCAACAGCGTCAGCAATAACTGAAAATGTTAGTGAAATAAATCGAGAATTAAATGTTTTAACTAAAAAAGAAATTAATGAGGATCTTATAAAAGAAATAACTAAAAGTAAAAATCTAATGAAGTTTAATAACATATTAAAAAATTATAAATTTGAGGATTTAAAGGAAGAATATTTAAAGCACCAACTTCAAACACAAACTAAAATTAAGTTTTTAGCTTGGTTTTCATTAATTAAACATAACTCTAATAAAAGTCTCAACCCTATAACAATTCGTGATAAAAGACCTGAATGGATAGTAAATGATAGGACAATCCAGAGTGATTTTCCTCCTAAAACCATTAGTAAATTAAGATATCAAGACAATGAAATAATATGTGCACCATATAAAATAGCTAGAGAAAATGATTCTGATAAAAAACTAATTGAACAAAATAATTTTAGTAATGCTAGTTTAATTTGTTTAAATACACAATTAAAAAAGATAGAACATTTACTTCAGAATAAACCATTAGTAACAGAACAAGTAAAAGGTAAAGAAATTGTAAAATCTCATATGTTTAAACCTTATCAAATTTCTAAGTCTAGTCAAAAGGAATTAAATTCTAAATTTTTAGGAACCTTAAAACATCAGCTTAGTCAACTAGAGGGAAGTTCAGAATCTACTCAACATGTAGTTCAGGATACATCTCAAGCTTCTAGAGATATAAATCTTTTAGAAGAAACCTCTAACACTGATGTCTTTGAACCTGACTCAGATGATGCTCAACAATTTGTCAATACTATAACCCATAGAGAATTAGTCTCTAAGGCCCCAGATTTAGGAATAATTGATAAACCTCCATATATATCTCAATTTCATTATAATGCTAACACATTATATGAATGGAATATAGATGGATTATCTGAATATAAAATTTTAAGTATTTTGCAACAAATGACAATGGCTGCAAATGCTTATAAAACTCAGTCACCTATTTCTGATAAAGCAGTTGCTGAAATCCTTATTGCAGGATTTACAGGACAATTAAAAGGATGGTGGGATTATCATCTCACTGAAAAACAACAATTAGATATTTTAAACTCTGTTCAAGTAAATGATGAGGATGAACCCTTATATGATGAGCATGGTGAGCCAATTCAGGATGCTGTTGCAACCTTAATACTCACTATTTCATTACATTTTATAGGCGATCCATCTCACATAAAAGATAAAAATGCAGAACTCTTAAGTAATTTAAAATGTAAACAATTAAGTGATTTTCAATCATATAAAACCACTTTTCTTACCAGATTAATGTTAAGGGAAGATTCAAACCAAGCTTTTTGGAAAGAAAAATTCTTAGCTGGATTACCTTATTTTTTAGGAGAAAGAGTTAGGAATTATATAAAACAACAACATGGTAATCCAATTCCATATAGTAAATTAACTTATGGTCAATTAATTAGTATAATTCAAAAAGAAGGATTGCAAATTTGTCAAGACTTAAAACTTCAGAGAACTTTAAAATATGAATTGAAAAAGACTAAACAAGAATTAGGAAGTTTTTGTAAACAATTTGATTATGACATAACACCTACACAACAATGTAATGGTCAATGTTCTAAACCTTCAAGCTCTAAAAAACATTATAAGAAGCATTGTAAGTCTAGACCTAGTAAAGATAAATATTATCATAAAGAGAAGCCTAAGCATTATAAATCTAAGAGTAAAAAACCATACAAACCTTTTACTAAAACCTCATATAAGGATTTAACTTGTTATAAATGTGGCAAAAAGGGACATACATCTAAGTTTTGTAAATTTAATAAAAAACTAAATGAATTACAATTAGATGACGAAATTGTAAATAAAATTCATGAATTGTATCTTAATTCTGATACATCAGAATCTGAGGTACAAGAAAGTGATCAACAAGTTGATGAACGAGGTTCAACAACCAGTTCTTCAGATAAATCAATAAATATATTAACTAAGGATCAAAGTACACTCTTAGAAGTAGTAAATGGAATAACAGATAATAATCTTAAAAGTCAACTTCTTAAAAAATTGATTAAAAGTTTTGAAGAAGATAAAGAAATAACAAATAAAACTCCTAAAATTCAAACTAGTACTTATGATTTAACAACTATATTGAATTGAAATAAAAAGGTAGAAACAGATATGTCACTTAAGGATATATATAAAGAAATTCAGATTTTAAAACATGAAGTAAAAGAATTAAAAAATCAGGCACAACTAAATGCTACAAAAATAAAACATTTAGAAACTCAATTAACATCTAGTTCCTCTTCGGAAGAACCAGATGATGAAATAAAAGATGAAATAAATGAACTAAATGAAGAAGAAGAAATAAACCCAAATTTTCTCTTTCTTTTACAAGAAATAACATCAAGAAAATATTTAGTAAAAATAACTTTACAAATATCAAATGTCTTTATTATAAATGGTATAGCTTGGTTTGACACAGGTGCAGACTTAAACTGTATAAAATCTGACATAGTACCACGGAGATATTGGTCAGAAACCCATGAAAAATTAACTACAGCTAATAAATCTAAATTAGAAATTGCAGGAAAAATTGATGCAGATATTGTAAATAATGCGTTAGAAATTAAGACAATTTTTCTGCTTTCTCCACAAATAAATTATATGGTAATATTAGGAACGTCATTTATAAACCTGATAACACCATATTCAGTAAAAGAAGATTGTATTAAATTTAAAATAAAAGGTAGTAAGGCTAGGTTAGAATTCACTGAAAAACCTAAAAGGAAGAATTTAAATTTACTTAAAGCTCATTCTATTAGAAACTTAGAAATTAATTCTTTGATAAATTCTAAGGAAGAAGATTTAAAAAATTTCAGAAATAATGCATGTTTCAGAAGAATTAAAGAACAATTAAATAATGGAGATGTTCAAAATAAAATTAAGAATTTAAAAGAATTTATGGAAAATAAACTATGTGCAGATCACCCAAATGCATTTTGGAACCGTAAACAGCATATAGTAGATTTACCATATGAAAAGGACTTTGATGAAAAGTCCATAACAACTAAAGCTCAGCCCATTCAAATGAGCCCTGAACTTATAGAACACTGTAAAAAAGAAATAAAAGATTTAGAGAATAAAAAATTAATCAGAAAATCTAGAAGTCCTTGGTCATGTGCAGCTTTTTATTTGAATAAAAATGCTGAAATAGAAAGAGGAGTACCTAGGCTAGTGATTAATTATAAACCATTAAACACTGCATTAAAATGGATAAGATATCCAATTCCTAATAAAAAAGATCTGTTAAAAAAATTATACAATGCAAATATTTTTAGTAAGTTTGATATGAAATCTGGCTATTGGCAAATTCTAGATTCATCCTAAAGATAGATATAAAACTGCATTCACAGTTCCTTTTGGTCAGTATGAATGGAATGTGATGCCCTTTGGATTAAAAAATGCACCATCAGAATTTCAGAGAATAATGAATGATATATTTAATCCTTATTCTCAATTCTGTATTGTGTATATTGATGATGTTCTAATTTTTAGTCAAACATTAGAAGATCATTTTAAACACTTAAAAACATTTTGCATGGTTATTGAACAGAATGGTTTAGCCCTTAGTAGAACAAAAATGGACTTATTTAAAACAAAAGTTAGGTTTTTGGGTCACTATATAGAACAGGGTATTATCCAGCCCATAGAGAGAGCTCTAGTTTTTGGATCTAAATTTCCTAATGAATTAACTAATAAAACCCAACTTCAACGTTTTCTTGGATGTTTAAATTATGTAATAGATTTTTACCCAAACTTAAATTGTATGATTAAGCCCTTACATGATAGGCTTAAGAAAAAGGTTGGCCCATGGACAGCCCAACATACACAGTTAGTAAAAAAGATAAAGGCTTTGGTAAAAGAAATTCCGTATCTTTATATCCCTAATCCGACTGCATTTAAAATAGTAGAAACTGATGCTTCAAATGTTGGATACGGTGGTATCTTAAAACAGGTCATTAATGGTCAAGAACGTATAATTCAGTATACATCTGGTCATTGGAACAAAACTCAATTAAATTATTCTACTATTAAAAAGGAGATATTAAGTATAGTAATTTGCATAAATAAATTTCAATCTGATTTGTTAAATCAAAAATTTTTACTTGGGATTGATTGTAAATCTGCAACAGATGTTTTGCAAAAAGATGTTAAAAACCTTGCTTCTAGGCAAATCTTTGCTAGGTGGCAAGCGATTCTTAGTATATTTGAATTTGATATTGAATTTATTAAAGGTAATAATAATAATATTCCAGACTTTCTAACTAGAGAATTCTTACAGAACGATGGGAAAGAAGAAGGATAAGGGGAAGAAACCCTTAAATGAATCCGATTCCCCCACTAAAGCTCTTTCTGAGCACTCTGAAGACCTTAGTAAAACCCTTACCAACAAACCAACCTCTACTAAAAACCTTCAACAATGGATTGAAGAACTCAGTAAATCTCCAGAAATTGTAAAGGCGCTACAAAGTATTGCATCCTCTTCTACAGAGGAGCCAGGTATGAATTCTCAATCTAAAGCGATCGTATCCGCTCATGGTACGGCTACTCCGTCTCAAACGGTAGACGGTAAAGAGTTATCAAATCCGTTAAAGGCTGTGGTTTTGCCAAAAAGCCAATTATCATTTACTTCTAGTATACATAAATGGTTTATAAAAAATGTATATGATTATGAAATTGAAATTGAGGATGGGTACACTGATATCAATCCTTGGCAAGTAATTCATAGTATCCTGAGCATTGGTATTTTGTCCCAACGGACCCTTCAAAACCTCAGGAATACTACCATAATATTTTAGTAGATACTGGTTCAGTAAAAATCAAACATACATTTGATACTCAACATAAAACAGTTATTTCATATTCTTCTCTTCAAATAAAACGCGTCATCCATCCTAAGGATTGGCCCGTATCTTCTTTATATACTTCTGTTAAATTTAAAACTCTTTCTAAGTATAATCCTACTTATAATTATTTTGATTATAAAGAGGCATGGGAAAAGGTTTTTTGCATACAAAACCCTACTCACACTCATTCTTGGTTACTTTATTTTGACCAAAATATTCGTAAAGATTTAAAAATCCCAAATTGGTTTAAGAAATGGTGGCAATCAAGAGGAATTTCTGAAGACATTATTACCCCAGAAATCCTTTCATTATATCACTACTTTAAAACCAATTATAAACCGACCCCTGAAGAAGCCCATATACCATCTTTGATGTATTATAGTATGACTTTCTTTACACCATGGGTATACCAATGGTTTTTTGACTACCAACATGTTCCTGGTACTCAAATACCAATGATAGTAAAATGTCATAAGATAAAATGGTGGGGATCATTCAAAAATTCCACTACCCAACTTAAAATCAATCAATGGATCACCAGTAAAAAGGCTAGCTCATCATCACTTAAAAATTTGACTTATGCTAAAACACTTGCTTTACCAGAAAACCCTGATTTTGGGATTCAAAAGGCTAAGTGTCAAGCTAGGTTGGCTAGAGCTAAAACGCCTGAGGAGTATAAACTGATCTGTGAAGAGATGTTCCAATTACTTTCTACCAGCTCAGATCCACAGGTAAAACCTTCGTCCAGTAAAATTCCAACAGAGTCTTCAAGTCAATCTTCAACCAAGACTATCCGTAAAAGCAAAGGTAAAATATCATCATCTTCTTCAGATAGCTCCAGTTCATCCTCTGAAGATAGTGATGAAGCATTGTCAGTTGTAAAAATTAAAAGTAAAGCTAAAGAAAGAAAAGAAAAAATAAAGAAAAAGAAAAATAAAGCCGACAAGATAAAAAGAAAAATAAAGAAAAGATTATCATTATCCTCATCTTGTTTGGATTCCATATAAAACAAGGCAGGTGGAACCTTATTTCACCATCCAACAGTAAAGGCCAAACTACTGTTTCTACAGGAAAAGCCAAAGTACTATTTCAACAGTAAAAGTCAAGATTCGGTGGCAGACAATCCACTGTTCATCTACAGTAAAAGGTTAACACTGTTCAAGATTCGGTGGCAGACCAAATACTATTCATGAATAGTAAAAGTTGAATAGTAAAGATTCTTTTGTTTTTTATTTAAAAGGGAACCTATCCTCTTGTGAAGGGACGGGACTAGTTTAGGAAAACAATTGTAAACCTCTCACCTCTCTCCTCTCTCAATTCTCAAGTTCTCTTGTAAGGATTCCAAGTTCGAAGTCTGTTTGTTAAACAACATACCAGTAAGTATAAATTGTATTTCAATTTTAAATAAAATTGTTTGTTTAAATTTATAAACTGCTACTTTATAAGTCCGTGTTTACGGCACCTTTCTCTTCTCCCTCCACACTCTGACTTAGTTCTGGGGATCCCAGGCTAAGGTTGCAGGAACCCTCAACCTTAATTAAAATAAGATCAATTAAAATTGGTTGAGTTAATTGATAAATATTAAATAAGTTTATTGTGTTTGCTTGTTGTTTATAAGTATGCTCTGTGGATGCAGCCTAGTCTGATCTTCCACATCAGAAATTTGTTTTGTATATGTGTTATATATATTTGTTATATATATATATATATATATATATATATATATATAAACTAGCTAAGTTGGAAACCCGAAAGGGCGGCTTAGGCAAGAAATGAGCTCGCTAGGTTGAAAACTCGAAAGGGCAGCCTAGGCAAAAGTTAGAGCGTGAATGAAAATGGTAAAAACAAAACTTTCGGGATTAATGCATGGTGCTTAGTTTAAATGCGAAATCTATGCCATGCGTTCGTGACAGATTTGTGATTGGTTGCTCAATGCCATCAGTTTGACTTGAAGGAGAATAGGAAAATGAGTAGTTAGAATAAACGACCATTGTATTAAAGTAAATTTTCTTTACTTCTGTATAATGTTGAAAAGAAGTAAGATTAATAAAGGATTTGTATTTCAAAATTTTTCTTCCTTTTATTCCGGGGATATGGTTAAAGAATGCAAGACCTTCCTCTCTGCTTGTCTGATCAAGATTGACTCATCTGGTTTAAAACGTTCTGGCTGTTGGTCCTGCCTAAGCAATGAATTCTTTTAAACATTGATCAGAAGGATGAACACCATTTTCTCAGTGATTTCCCTGGAAAGATCAATATAAAACCATGAATAAAACCTTAGTATTCATATAGGTTCATGCATACATAAAGGAGTTACATTTGTTATTTTTGTTTGATCTGTGCAGGTAATAAAATAGTCACCCCATTCTTTGTTGTTTCCAAGTGTAAGCTTCTGTCTTTATAGAATAATTCATTTTTTTATGAGCTTTCGTTTATTAACCCGGGGGCAGGAGGCCCAAATAACTAACACAACAAAGATTTTGAAGAAAAGATTTGTTGTCTTTTATTGATTCATGTGTGCAGAAAGCAGGAATTAATAAAGACAGAGTCATCGGGGTCATTAATTGAAAGAAAGCAGTACATTAATTAGGAGCTCATGGCCCGAGAATAAAAGAAGACAGAGAAGAAAAACAACAACAACATTTTTATTCTAGTAGAGGCTATCATTAGATGCCAATTTTCATAGAACTTAGCATCATCATGGGGTAAAGAACCAATTGACATACGCGGGTGTCACAATGTCCTGCATCGTTCCTTCGTCTAAGTACCTAATGTTTCGATTTTGCCAACGGTCAGCCAAATTGGTCAACAGATGCGGCGTTATCAGACCACTTTCAAAGTTGTGGATTCGAGGAACACGCTGTATCATCTCGTACTAACGGCTGATCCTATCTGGGAAATGAGCCATGGAACGGTCTAGACTGGCATACAACACATAGTTGAGGTTCATGCTTCCGTTAGTGACCAGTTTGATCCTCCACCAAGGACAAGTCCATCGAACTGTAGGGTTATCCCCAAAATCGAAACGTCCTCGAGCTCGAGACCGAAAGTTGGCGGGCCCATAGGTTGGAATTAAACGACCTGGGATCGGAAGAATCAGGCTTAACTTGTCTAGAGCCCAGGCTTGCAACAACATTGGACAACCACGATGATGAACATTGATGTTGGTGATGTGAAGGGAAATATCCCTGACCCAACACATCGTCTCTCCCATGATCATCATGAAGACAGTATGATGATACATTTGCATGTCACGAACAACGGTCAGAAGCCAGAAATCTCCAATTCCAGGTTGGCGATTCTTCATGGCATACACATTCAATAACAAGAAACAGCAAGCTCGAATCCAAGAGGGATCTAGATCCATGGACAGAACCTTACTTAAAAAAGGCTCCAAAGGAAGACCTTGATCCGTGTTTATGCCATTAGGGAGATAGACCGGACACAGGGTCACAATCTCGGCTAGATCATACCTAGGGCCTGGGGGCAAAGCCGGAGTTTTAAGTCTTTGAAATATTTCAGCCAAATGAGTTGGTTCATACGAGGAATTTGCCATAGGTCGTCAGGGATGGATTGGATGAAAGATGAAACTTGGTTTCTGAAGGCCATGGAAAAGGATTATCTAAGAAACAGATTTGCTTTGAATGCTGGAAGTGAAGGAGACGTAAAGGGAAGCCTCCATTTATAGAAGTGTAAAGAGTCTGATGAACGAAACGCCATCATTATTCAACCTGATAGTTACTGTCAATGGTGGGTGAAAGGGCATTTATGCACCAATCGCTCCGGTGGTTGGATATTTAAGCCTGCGATAATAAGAAGGACAGTTAGTACAATGAGGAGGTTGAGCCTTTATGACCGCATTAACCGCCCTCTCAGGTAAGTACTATGATCCACTTCTGTTTATGAATTGATTTTTGTCGTATTTCATTTTAGGTTCATTACTTTATTCTTTATTTATTTTATTTTATTTCATTTATTCATTTAAAATAAATTAGGTCACTGACTGCTAACGAGGTGGACCACTTTTGTGAATAAATGGGACACCGCTATTTTGTGTTTTTGTGTTTGTGTTTTGTTTTTGTAGGAATAAGATCTCATAGCTGTAAAATATAAACATGTATGACGATGTAATAAAAGCAAAATACTGCAAAAAAATGTAAATGATATCATAAAATTAATCAAGCTGTACATCAATCCTACAAACTACATAATGTCCAAGAATGTCAAAAATGGCTGAAACGTGGGAGCAGGGCTACCGACGCCTCCGGCTCGGACCAGCAGCCGCCTGAGGGGGTGGAGACGGTGGTGCATCATCGGAAGAGGAACCGTCATCGTCCTCCTCGGAGAAGTTTAGCGGGATACCCTCTACCTCTAGCCTCGTCCGGAGCCGATCCACCTCCATCTGGAGTCGGGCCATAGCACCGGACTGGCGAGACTGGTGCCTCCGCAGTCTCCCAATCTCCAAATCCTGTAAAAGCAGAGGTATGTAAGAAGGTTTGCAAAAGAAGCAGAAAAGAAAAAGGTAAAAAGATACATACCCTCTCATGCCGCTCGGAGTAGAGTTGGCCGATGAAGGACCGGGCGAATCCGAACCACTGGCACAGCTTCTGGTATCTCTGAGATGGCACCTACAAACACGGAAAAGCATTCATTAACGAACTATTCACATAAAGTATTCTTAACTTTGTAAATTCAGTTTACAACTTACATGTGTGGTGTGCTCAGGATCCAGCTGCACTGGTGGAGGAGCCTGCCGGAGGTCCGCAGGAATGATGATGGCCGACCCCAGACCCAGACCGGGATCCAGCACCACCTCCATGCCAGGTGGGAACGGGACATCGCCCAGTACGACCCCTGCCAGTCCAGCCGGAGCAGTCGTCGCATCTGCCTCAACAGCAGCCTCAGCTCTATAATGGGCTGCTGTCTTATGCTTCTTCTGCTCCTGCGACAACTCACAGAGGAAGATATTTAGTCAGTCAGTTAAATAGAAAAAAATAAATAAGGTTGAAGATAAGAAGATCACCTGAGTGTACTCCAGGACCTCTGGAAGCCGAGCCTGCATCCGAGTGGAGAAGTACGCGAGGTAGTCACCAGCCGACAGAAAGTCACCAGCTGCGGAGCCCTCGTACTCCTCCTCCCTGTCCTCTGCAGTCATGCCCTCCAGCATGCACATATGGCGAGGAGGAGCATGAGGCACTCGCCGCTGTGCTGGAGCCACCGAGATGTTAAAGACTCTCTCCCCCAGGAAGTACCGGTCAAGCCAGTACCCCTACAGAAGGAGTCTAGATTGAGTGTGTAGCTCCGAGACCTCGCGATCCGGATAAGTACTCTAGGCTTCTCCCTCCCAGGGAGTCAGAAGTAGCTGCAAAACAAATGAATCAGTACTTATACAGTAAGAGAGATGGGAAATGAAGATAGGTTATTCAGAAGGTTTTCATACTTACATCAGACAGCGACCTATCATTAAGGAAGCTCCTCCAGTACTCAGGATCCTTGGTACTGGCATAGGTATGGTGGTAGTGTGCCAGATACCGAGGGATCCTCTGAGACTCAGCAGTAGTGTCACCGCTCGGACCGTCTAGGTAGATGCGGTACTCATAAGCCCACACCTGCAGTAAAAATTACAGTAATGTCAGTGTACAGTTGAACAGTTGAAAATAAAATGACAAAGGAGAAAGGTGAAGAGATTGAGAATTTACCTCCAGTGGCTGGATGAACTGCCAGTTTGACTCACCGCTACCACGGGTCCATACATCCAGACCGTGATAGAGATGAGCCAAAGCCAGAGTGGCCTAGTCGAAGGACTCGACCTGGCCCAAGTCCCTAAAGCATACCAGCACTGCCGGATCTCCCTTATTCTGGGAGGTGCATAGTAGTTGAGATGAGATAATATAGAAGAGGAAGGATCGAGCGGCCTGGTCCCTCTCCTCCCGGGTATAAGCAGGGGTAGCAGGTCGGGCCTCCACTGGCAACTCCCTCCAAGCCGCCAGCCTCGTCTTGATCCTCTCGGCCCAGAATCGGTAGACAACCTCATATGACATGCATCCCTGCGTGGTGTATCTGGTCTGGGTAGTCACACCGAGCAAAGAGCGGACCAGTTGAGCTCCGAGTGTAGCAGTCTGGTACCGAGCATCCAGGGGAGCGAATGGACAAGCAAATCTGAGACCGGTAATAGCTGCATAATCGACCGGAGTGAGTGTCATCTCACCAAAGCCAAACACGAACGTATGAGTGCAGTCGTTCCACCGCTCCATCAGCGCGTAGCGCATAGCAGGTGGAAAACGAGGCTGTGTGCGGCGGAGCCCCGCAGCATAATCGCCGAAGCCGGCAGTAATGACCCGAGTACGCATGGGCGAGTCCAGCAGATCCCAAAATGCCGATGCATCAGTGGACGATCCACCCGAGCGGGCCTTGCCTAGATCAACCTGTGTAAGCAAAGTTTCAATTTAAATAAATATTATACTGACAATTATTTACTTTTGTTCTATGACAGGGAAAATTAAAAATTCAAGCCTCGGGTTAAACCGTAGCTGCGTCACGCAGCTTGCCCAAGTTGCGCACCCTGAAGAACAGCTGCGTCGCGCACCTCAGTACCTGCGCCACGCAACTGTTCAAGGCCTAGCCTCGTTGACGAACAGTCGCGTCACGGAACTGTTCATCCAAAGAACAGTCGCGTGACGCAACTGTCGAAGGTACGCAAAATTCAAATTATGCTCAATTTCATCATGTTTGTGTTATTTCTATACATTTTTCAGGGCAAGATCATGTCGCATAAAGAAGGCATCAATTATTCATCAACAATTCAAGCATTTAAACGCATGTAAGGGGTGAAATCCTAAGTTCAGGAAAGCTAGGGTTCTCTGACGCCTCGAATAGGGCAAGATCATGTCGCATAAAGAAGGCATCAATTATTCATCAACAATTCAAGCATTTAAACGCATGTAAGGGGTGAAATCCTAAGTTCAGGAAAGCTAGGGTTCTCTGACGCCTCGAATAGTTGCGTCATGCCACTGTTCACTTAGAACAACTGCGTCACGCAATTGTTCACGCAGGAACAGTTACGTCACGCAACTGTTCACGCATGAACAGTTGCATCACGCAACTCCTTCTTGCGTGGCGCAGCTGCCGACGCATGCACAGACTAAAATTTCAA
Source organism: Jatropha curcas (assembly GCF_041381405.1). Taxonomy (NCBI): domain Eukaryota; kingdom Viridiplantae; phylum Streptophyta; class Magnoliopsida; order Malpighiales; family Euphorbiaceae; genus Jatropha; species Jatropha curcas. The sequence continues at coordinate 15,073,551 of NC_143160.1, forward strand.
CAGAATCAACCAAGTTACGAATCGAAAGCAAGAAAAATTGAAGAAAATTTTACTTACCTCGGTCTGAAAGCCGCGCATCCGGCTAGTCTCGTAGCGCACCGGGAACTCGGTACTCGGCAAAGGGAGAAGCTGTAGCGGTCGCGTCCCCGAGGTCAGCAGATTTCGGTTGACTGGCACCGGCTCTCCATCAAAAGTTAGGATATCCGGGATCGCCCCTAAAGTCTCCATCTCCGGAGTATAGGCGGAAGCAGGGATTTCAAAAATTTGAGACATTGTTTTTGGTTGAAAGTTCAGAGAATTCTCAGATTGCTTAGGGTTGAGATAAGTGAAAATGAGTTGGTTAAAGAAGAAAATTACTTATAGTAAGCGATTGGGCCCAAGCCCACTTCTCCAAGCCCAAAGAAGGGGCTCATCATCTTTTATCAAAACCCGCAGGGCCCGCACAATCCATCTAAAGCCCATAATGGCCCGCTAAAGCAATTTGACGTCGGTATGTGGCTCGTACACTTCAGCAATTTTGTTTACTCACCGTACAGGGGGTAGAAACACCAAATTGCCCAGATTACCGTCAGGTAAGTTTTCTTCCAACCACTGCATCAGGAAGGGTATACTTGAAAGTTTAGACTCAAAATTTTTTATGCCTAAATTTTTGCTAAATTCTTGCAAAATTATTAAACCAAATTTTGACAATAAATATTGAAAAGTCTGCTTAAAAAGCTAATATTTTTGGTCCTAGGTCAGAATTCTGGACTGGGGGCAAAAGTATAATCTTTTGCCATGATGCAAACCTTTTATTTCGTGATTAATGCATGGGGGCATGTGATGTCCCAAATACCTTTCTAACTAAAGGCAAGGTCTGTTTGTACATAGATATTGCTCTTTTTCTTATGAACAATTTTTCAGGCCAATCGGTGATGGTTTTTCGAAGCTGATAGGGTCCACCGAGCAGTGATGGTGTATTGCGAAGCTATTCAGATTAATTCTCCTACTGATTAGTGATGGTGCATTGCGAAGCTGGTCAGAACAATTTCAACCTACAAACAGTGATGGTGTATTGCAAAGCTGTTTGAACTCTCTTTCCTGGTAAAGATGGTGAATTGCAAAGTTGACCAGGGCAAAACCAACGTCTTTCGAGCCGATCAAACCGAGTCTCGAGGATGCCTCTACTGATCCGACTGGAGCCGACAAAAGCTGATCAAACCGAGCTGAGTAGGTGGCCAGATGATCAAATTAAAACCCTTCAAGCCGATCAAACCAAGCTTCGAAGGTATCTTCATTAAACCAAATTTTTGATGTCTCTACTGATCCGACTAGAGCCGACAAAAGCCGATCAAACCGAGCTGAGTAGGTGGCCAGATGATCAAATTAAAACCCTCCAAGCCGATCAAACCGAGCTTTGAAGGTATCTTCATCAAACCAAATTTTGGACATCACTACCGATCCGACTGGAGCCGACAAAAGCCGATCAAACCGAGCTGAGTAGGTGGCCAGATGATCAAATCAATTCAACATCTTTCCAAGCCGATCAAACCGAGCTTTGAGGATGATTGCCAGATTGAAGGCGCGTCAATGGACCACTTTAACATTAATCGTTTATACAATTAATGATAAAGTGGGGGGGGGCAAACTGTTGACGCGTAATTTTATGCCCCCACCTAACCCGGTGATGATATAAGGATGCGGGATAAAGAATCACGGTCAACCAAAAGTGTTTTTAACCAAAATTTGATTTAAACCGGTTCAAAGAGTCTGACTTGCGCTAGGGTTGCGTCACGCAGCTATCACCTGCGTGACGGCACTCATAGTTGTGTCACACAACTCTAACCAGTCTGACATCACTTGGACAGGCCCGTGTGACGGTCTGCACTATTTGTATGGATACGCGGCAACTGTATGAAAGGTAAGCTGCGTCACGCAGCTCTCGGGTGCACCACGCAACTTTTACCTGTGTGACGCAGCTTTGTTCTGTTGCCCTACCTATATAAATACAACATTTTCATTTTGAAACGAGACTTTTTCTCATTTTTCTCTGGACTTTGGCATTTTAGACTGAGAATAATCTATTGCGGCTAGGGTTTTCCCCAAGAACTCTAGTGAGTAACCTTGAGGAAGATCAAGCTATTAGAGATATAGATTGAAACTTAAAAAAAACCAAAAGTTATAAAAAGAGAGAAAAAGAGAGAAAAGGAAAGAAAAGAAAGTTTTATTGATTAAACTTTGGTAATAAATACTTCTGAGATCGTGAAGCAGTATTTCTAAATCATCTAAACCGTATGCAATCCTCGAATCTGAGGGTTAGGTAATCATCTAAACCTTCCTTTATATTTTTAGTTATTTATTTGTGAAAAATCTTATTTTCGTAGTATTTGGTTAGTTTGGTGTTGATTAAACAACATTTTGCCCATTTTTGAGTGTTTCTGAGCTATACTAAACATCTGTTGATAAAAAGAACACGTAAAAAGAGTAGTTTGAAAGGTAGTTACGGACCAGAGCAGCTGCATCACGCAACTATTACCTGCGTGGCACAACTGTTCATGTCCAAAAGACCCTGACTTTGCTTGGACCACCTGCGTGACGGAACTGTTCGTGGGAATAGTTTTTATTTCGATTTTATGCTTTTATTTAATGTTATATCTTAAATAAATAATTAATAAAACTGGAAATTTTGATAAAGTCATGAACAGTCGCGTCACGCAACTGTTCTTCATAGAACAGCTGCGTGACGCAACTGTTCTAGGGTTCCAGAATACTTTTTTTATTTTATTTTAATTGCATGACATTAAATAAATGTTTAACTTTAATTCAAGAAATGACCAATAATGGGCAAATTGTGTTCTAATCAAATCAAACGAATTAATTTACTATGATTTTGAGATTTTAGCATTTATTATTTATATTGTTGAAATTATATTATTAAATCCAGTTTGTGGCCCGCCTTCAACCATAAGGCAAGAGCGGGTCTTTAATTATTTCTGTTATGGGTGGATGAAGGATGTGATGATTTATTATGAATGTAATGAATGAACCTATTTGGGGCGATTAATTAATTTTCCACATAGGGGCTCGGTTCAATTTAATCGGGTTGGGTTTAATTGAATAATTTGGCTTTTCTAAAATAAAAATTAGAAATTGTAGGTTAAAAGAGGCCGGTTTTCCCGGCGTCGGCTTCCAACGGGCTGACGTACCTAATCCCTTACCTAGAACCGCACACGGTTCGCCTGACCAGTTTTTCAAATAATTGGCCTTAAATAAAAATTGGGTTAAATGGAGTCATTTTTATAAACTAAAATCGGAAACGATCCCATTGCCGAAATAATGGGTGGCGACTCAAATATTTTATAAGACCGATTTATCGGCACCGCGTTTCTCAGAAAGGTTTTAACACCGTTTTCCAATAATTCTAAACAAATAAAAAAAAAGAAGTTTTCCGAGGTCCCTTCCGGGGTTCTGGGGATCTCAATTTGGGGCGAAAACACCTCCTTTTATAAAGTTGATCCATGAAATGGGCATTAAGCCTCTTTCCATCTAGGAGTGCTAATTCGTGATAATGATTTTCTACCCATTGACATTCAGGAATTTTGGATTCCATCATTATGTGCAAGGATTGCACTTCTATTTCCATGGGTATCACAACTTCCATTCCGTAGAATAAAGAATAAGGGGTTGCCCCATTCGCAAATTTTGTTGTGGTCCTGTAGCCCCACAAAGCATTTTGTAGCTTGCTTGCCCAATCACGATGATTTTCTGCCATTTTCCTCAATATATTTTCCATGTTTCTGTTTGCGGCTTCCACTGCCCCATTAGCTTGCAGTTAATATAGTATAGATTTATGATGTTCAATTCCATATTTTTCTAACAATCATTTTACTTTTGCTTGGAACTGAACTCCATTATCTATCAATATATGATGGGGAATTCCTTATCTACAAATCAGGTTCTTTTTTATGAATTTGGCCATTTTCTTGGCACCAATGTTCTTGAAAGATTCCACTTCAACCCATCTTGGGAAATAGTCCACTGTAACCACTATGAATTCGTGTCCATTAGTAACAGGTGGTGAATTTTTGCCAATGATATATATTCCCCAAGCTGCAAATGGCCATGGTGAAATAGAAGGATGTGATTTTGGAGGTGGAATGTGATTCAAGTCTCCATGTATTTGGCATTCGAAGCATCTATTCACAAAAGAAATACAATCCCTTTACATTGTCGACCAAAAGAATCCCTATTTGAGAATTTTCTTTGCTAATGCTTTTCCATTCATGTGGGTATCGCAAACCCCTACTTGGATTTATTCTATAATCCCTTCAGCTTCTTTCCTTGATACACATCTCAACAATAGCCCGTCTGACATTCTTTTGTATAATTGGTCGTCTAAGACTGGAAATTATAATGCCAAATGTTGTATAGCTTTTTTGTCATCTCTAGTAGCTGAATCTAGATAAACCCTTCTAGTCATCCATTCCAGGACATCATAAAATCATGGTTGTTCTTCTTCCTTGATATTCATAATCCTTTTGTCTTCATAACACAGGATGCTACCCGAAGACATCATAAATGGCTTCTTAGGCATAACTGAAATCTCTTCCCTAGCTGATGCTAAATTAGCCAAGGTATCTGGTACTCAATTGTTCACTTTTCTTGTCTATGTGAAGGTTACCCTTTTGAAGTTCTGAATAACGATGTGCAGGAAGTCAATGTAGGGTTTCAACCTATCTTCTTTAACTTCCCAATTGCCGTTAACATGCTCAATGACTAGTTTTGAATCACCAATTACCTTAACTTCTCAGCTTTAACTGCAATCAGAGCTTCCAACCCAAAGAGTCAGGCTTCATATTCTACCATGTTATTCGTAATTGGAAACTGTAATCTTTTTAACATCGGGATAACTTCTCCTAGTGGAGATTCTATCAAAATGCCTACTCTAGCTCCCTTGCTATGAGCTGATCCATCAAAGTAGAGCTTCCATCCTTTCTTTTCTATTAAGTTTAAATGTTCTTCGAGAAAATCAATCTCTCATTGTTCATTGTCTTCCACTGGATGTGCGACTAAAAAGTCTGCAATTGCTTGTCCTTTGACGATTTTCTTCATAGCATATTCAATATCAAATTCTGATAACAGGATTAGCCATCTTGCTAGCTTCCCCACTAGTGCTAGTGTTCCATACAAATATCTGACTGGATCTATTCTTGATACTGCTATCACCTTATAAGACTGAAAATAGTGTTAAAGCTTTCTAATAGCCCATACCATTGCTAAGCAAGTCCTTTCAATCAAGTTATATTTCTATTTATTTGGAAGAAGCTTTTTGCTCAAGTAATATACTGCCTTCTTAACACCGACTTCATCAGCTTGTGCTAACATGGCCCCAATTCCAACATCTTCCACTGTCAAGTACAGAATCAATAACTTCCTTGGCTTTGGTGGGCATAAATCGGGGGACTGGACAAATATTTCTTAATTTTATCAGAAGATATTTGGCAGTGATCGATCCACTTTATTGGCTGATATTTCCTTAAAAGCTTGAAGATTGGATCATAAACTACAGACAACTTCGATATACACCTGCTGATATACATAATCTTTCCCCAAAAGCTTCTCACTTGGTTTTCTGTCTTAACCAGCTCCTTCTCTTGGATTTCCTTGATCTTGTCAGGGTCTATTCCTTTCGGTCCTACCATGAACCCTAGCACTTTCTCGAAAGTTACCCAGAATATACACTTCTTTTGGTTCAACCACAGCTTGTATTTAATCGCTCTGTCCATGAAATTCTCTAGGAACTACTGAATGCTCTTCGAGGGTCTTGGTCATGACAATTATATCATCAATATAAACTTCTAACTCCATGTGGATCATGTCATGAAATAATGTAGTACCCATCCTTTGGTACGTAGCCCCAGCGTTCTTCAAGCCAAACGACATCACTCGGTAGCATAAAGTACCAAACTCCATCACAAATGCTGTCTTGTCCTTATCCAATAATGCCATGAGAATTTGGTTATACCCAGCAAATCCATCCATAATAGAGTAGCATCCCATCATTGCCGCGTTGTCAATTAGGATATCAATATGAGGGAGAAGAAAATCATCCTTCGGCGATGCTTTATTCAGATCTCTATAGTTCATATACATTCTGACCCTTCCATCTTTCTTAGGAACCAGGACTATATTTGCCAACCATTCTGGATAGTGAACCACTTCTAAAAATCCTATGTCTATCTGCTTCATCACTTCCTCTTTAATCTTCTCGACCCATTCTAGTCTTAACCTTCTTCTCTTCAGTTTCACTGGCTTGGCTCCAGGATACAAAGGAATTGTGTGCTCAGCTATAAACCTGTCTGTCCCTAGTATATCCTCATAACTCCATGCAAAGGCTTCCTTTTTTCTAAAAGTAGACTTTGAAATTTTGTGTTTAACTGTGGCATTAGGTTTGGCCCAATTAATAAAATTTATGGATTATCTTTTGTGCCAACATTAAATTCAAGTATGCATGATTAGTTAATGTCAAATATGCGCATGCGCTTATCTACTCGATGAATGGAACCATCAAGAAAAACAAACAAATAAGTAAGCAAAATTAAAGTTCATTTCATTGAAAAGGAAAGACAGTTCATTACAGTCATACTCATCTTTAACAGAAATAATCACATCAGAAGAGGCTTCAGCTTCTTCAAAGCTTTCCTCAATACAGGCCCGAATTGCTTTCAAAACTTGTTCAGCACGGTCTTCTTCCTCTTTATCAGCGTTCACCTTCCCTTTATTGCTTTCTTCCTCTGTTAGCAACTCATCCCTCTTCCTTCTCTTCTTTCTTCTCGTCCTCCTCGGCCACTTGTGGCCCTTCAATCCCCTCTTCCTCAGATTCTTTCTCTTTTTCTTTCTTCTCCTTCTTAAACTCAGACTCTTGTGCATTAGGCTCAACCGCCAAAATATCAATCACATCTGCAAAGATCTCCAAAATGGGGTATGTTTTTCCCTTGTGCTCAAATGGATCCATTGGTAGAAACGAAGAGGAATGCTCACTTAAATGGACAAATCGTCCATCCATGTCCAACCAGCCATATGTATTCTGTGGTGTGCTTCCAATCTTACACCCCAAGCCTAAGCGATTTCTCTGAATGTGGATTTTAGGTAGCTCTGTGATGCCTTATTGTGAATACTCAAATTTTGAGGCTCAGGGGAATAACATGGTATGTGAAACTCTTTAAATGGAGGGAAGCACGCCTGCTACAGTACCATGCCAATTGTTTTGACTTTGCTACAGTAAATTTGACTTTTCTAAAGTAACTTTGACTTTGCTACAGCAACTGTGCAAACTGTCCGACTGGACCGGAGGCCATTTTGGACATTTACTCGAAGTATGCCAATATGGTACTTAAAACGTCCGGAATGTCGCAACGATCATGGAACAGGTCCCGGAATATTTTTCAGAGACCCGGAACTCCCAAAAACTCCTCCGGAGTGAAAAAGCCCAAGTAACCGCGGCCCCTGCCACCGGCCACGGCGGCACCTGCCGCCGGCACCGCGGCACCTGTCGCCGGACCGCCGGCGGCACCTGCCGCCGGACATGGCTGCACCTGCCGCCGGCGACCCGTTTTGGCCTATAAAATGGCCTCTCCCCCTTCATTTTTTACACCCCTGTCTGTGTTGACGGACGATCTTTCTCCCTCCCACGCTCCTTGCAATTTCTTTACCGCTTTTTGCATTTAATTTAATTTTTATTGCATTTTTGTTGTGATATTTGGACACTAAAATCAAACAAATTAAAATTAATTAATATTTCCCAAGCGAGGAGCTTAATCTGGAGTTAAGAAGCGGTTTCCGATTAAATCAGGTACGTAAACGAAACTCTGCCTATTTAATTTTAGCACTTCATGCATGCTTCTCTTCTACTCCTAATAATTCTACAACTGCATAAATGCATTCATGTCATCATTAGGCAAACAAATTGCCTCAAGTAAATGAATTTAAGCTAAATGCTCGGTTAATTAATAATCGTGGTAATAAGCTTAAATCCGACAATTTTGGCTAAAGAGCCTAGTTAATTAATAACTACGGTTCAACTGCCTTATTTTCAACAAATCCGGCTTAAGTCCAATTAATCAATAATTGTGGCTAAAAGCCTTAATCAATCACGTTTCGACAATAAATTGTGATTAAGCTCGAACGCCCGATTAATTAATAATCGTGGCATTAAAGCCTAAATCGCACATTTTGGCAAACTAATTGCCTAAAACAACACATTTTGGCCAAAGGCCTTAAAATCAACCATTTTGGCGAAAATCGCCTAAAATCAACATTTTTGGCAACAATTGCCTAAATCAAAATCATTTTGGCTAAAAGCCATTAAAATCAACATTTTTGGCAACATGCCTAAAAATCAATCAATCTTTGGCAAAATGCCTAAACAAAATGCACAAAGCATACACACTCATGCACAAAGCATACACACTCAGGCACAAAGCATACACACTTATGCACAAAGCATACACACTTATGCACAAAGCATACATACTCATGCACAAAGCATACATACTCACGCACAAAGCATACACACTCATGCATTAAGCATACACCTTCAAAGCCCTTTTAAAAAGGCCTATCGAACTACGTTGACTTTGATCTTCCATTCAAACTGAAGTACGTAGGCACGTTCGGGATTTAACCCCGGGTGGCAAGTCGAAATCATCAAAATCACATAAACATTTCATTTGGTCCAATTACATCATTCACCTTGCAAAGCATTCATTCATGGTTAGTTCATCAGCATGACATAGTCTCGGGATCCATCTCGGGTTTGCACACCATGCCTTAAACATTGGGTTAATTAATCTAGTAACTAGGTTAATTAAAATCGGAGTCACTTAGGGTTTTTTCCTAGTTTACCCTAAAATAATTAAACAAGGTGGCGACTCACACATCACGTGCATTTCTGCCCTTTAGTCACATGCATTCACATGCCTATGATATTTTGGGGTAGGGGTTCACACTTATTGATTCTTTCCAAGCCCTTTTCCTTCTTCATAATTCATCTTCTTCATGATGTTAGAGACGGTGGGCCCCATGTCCACATTTAGCATAGGTACACTCCTTTCAATGGCAGCAAGAATAATGATGACTTCACCATTAAAAGGAATTTTTTTTATCTTTTGGTTTAGCTTTGAGGGTACTGCTCCTAAGGAATGGTACCATGGGCGCCCTAGCAGCAAGGCGAATGTCAATCACAATAAACTCAATCTCTTTCTCGATTGGCCCCACCTTAACTATAGTTTTGAAAATACCCTCCACCTGTCTCTTGGAGTCATCGTAAGCTCTAATTTAGAAGGTTCTAAATCAGATAGTTCCATCTTGAACTTGGAAAGCAGCTTCAACGGACACACATTCAGGGCTAACCCATCATCAATCATCATATTATTGGTGATCCTACCTCTGACCTTAGCCTTGATAAACAGTGCTTTGGTCTGATTCTATCCTTCGAGAGAAAGTTCATCATCAGAAAAGATGATAGTGAGGGGATTATGTTAAACTAACCCCACAAAATCAGCCGGAGAGATGGACGATGAAACAAGAACCTTCACCGTTGCTTTCAGTAAAGAATCACGATGTTTCTTTGAAGAAATGAACAAGTCCCGCATTCTTACATTCGCATGGTTTCTTTTCATCTGTTTAATTAGAGCATCGTCTTCATTTTTTATTTTTGGTACACCTGATGAGCTTGCCATTTCTTTTTCTTCTCGAGGCTTGATCATATCTAGTTGATAAATCTGACCACTTCGGGTTATGTGATTCACGGTTCTAGCTTCTTCTTCCTCCTCGCTACTCCATATGTCCAGAGTAATAGGAAGCACAACTACCTTACCTTCACTTCCAACCCATGCTTCCTCACCTTGGCCCATCCACTCTTCATCATTGTCTTAGACATTCAACACCATTTCATAGATTTATTCCAACAGCATCTCCCTCTTTCTTTCCTCCTCCTCTTCCTCGAATTCGGTCAACACCTCCTCCGGAGTCTTTCCAGACTCAACCATATACAAGTTCTTAGGAGGCAGCACGTTGTAGAAATTAGGGAGTGTATTAGTCCTCGTGCTTAGCTTTGACTTTTCAGGATCAGTCACTTTGCCATCATCTATTAAGTTCTCGATCTCGTTCCTCAATCACAAGCAATTGCCAGTGGTGTGACCCTTGCTCTGATGGAAGTGATAATATGCATTCTGATCAACATTCTAATCAAAATGCTTTGGCAAAATAGTCAGAGGATGTCTTGGTGCGAGCGGTCGTAACAAACCCGTTGATTTTACTTTCTCGAATAATCTAGAGAGAGGAATGCCAAAATTTAAAAAACTTCACATTGGCACACACTACAAAAAAAACACCATTTTGTGACCGACCAATCGGTCGCAAAATGGCACTTATCGGTCGCTAATTTCACTTAGCGACCGATCTGCGACCGATAGATATCGGTCGCAAAATACCTGGTCGCAAAGTTTTTTTGCGACTGATGACTTCGTCGGTCGCAAATGAGCGACCGATATAATCGGTCGCAAATTTGAATAATCGGTCGCAATTTTTGGTCGTGGTTCATTTGGAAACTCTATCGCAAATTTGGTCGCAAAAAAATCTGTTGCAATTTTTAAAATCGGTCGCAAAATGTAAATTTAAAATTTTATTTTTTTGGTATCAAATCGGTTGCAAAAGTTAAAAAAAAATAAAAAAAATTAAATATTATTATGAAACCATAATTTTTCCGCACCTGTGAAAATTGACATATATACATATATATCACACACGCAATTCAAGAACAATATAAAAATGTAATTTTTATTGTACTGAACAAAATATCAAAATACAAATGAAATACTAAAAAGGTCCAAAATCAAATCTACGCTGCTGCTCATCTGCAGGATTCGATGTCGGATCTCCCGATTTCGGATCGCCGGGAGGAGTACCTGCTGGATGTGATGTAGCGCCAGGAGGGGTGACCAAGGTATCGTCTGTAGCATCGGGATCAGGAGCCGGTAGTGGCTGCTGCTGATACGTCGAAACATTTCGGTCTGTAGCAGGCACAGGATCAGAGGAAGAAGTACCAGCACCAGGCTCACCAGACAGCCGCATCACATGCGCTCTAAGCTCTGCAATCTGTCTCTACTGATCAGCAAGCTGAGCCCGTGAATCAGTATAGTGCTCATCAGTGTTCTCGAGCTGTGGTCCTACGCTAGCTGTAAAAGCGTGAGCTGCTGAGCCACAGTAAAACTGTGATGCCTGAGACCCGATGCCGTATACCTTCCTCTTCTTCTCGCCCCCTACAGCCTCGAGATAAAACACTACCTCATCAATTCTCGACTCAGCTTCAGATTCATCGGTCTGAGAAGTAACAATACGCTCCCGAGCTGTAGTATAGTTCTCCTGAAAATAAAAAATTAATTAATCAATGCAATTGCAAGCTTTATTATATTGAACTTTGTACATCTTCGCAACGAGTAGAGGGTAAATGTAAATATTATTCATTGTTACTTACATTGACGCTCACCGCACGTCTGTCGACAAACGTATTCAGATCGTGGTCCTTCGTGTGAGTGTATGTAAACACCTCAATCGGTGTGGGCTCACGACCTAATTTTCCAGCCTGTAATGAATTTTTATGCATGATATATTAATATATATAGTGTCCTTTCATTAAACATCAGTTTCATATAAAGGGACTAGTTCACTTACTAATAATCGAGCTGTCTCTATAGCAGATATTGATCCACCTGTGTGTCGAGAAGGTCTTGCTCCATCACCGCCAGTCTCACTGCGCCTGTTTTGTGCAAATATCTCCCGCTTTCTCTTGAATGCAGGATCCTCCCAAGCCTTTTGCCAGCTCTCCCATATCTCCTGAGACACGCACTGCTGCTTCTTATCGCTTCTTCTCATCCTATAAGTGAAGTCAGCATATCGATCAGCGCATATCTTCTCCCAGGCTACTTTCAGCATAGCCGTAATGGCCTCGTCCCATATGAAATGTTTCTGCAAAAAATGAAATATAGCGTTTCAACACTAAGGAGGTATCTTGGTGAATTGTAAACATTGAATGATGATATAACTTAAACCAAAGAATACCTGAAACTCCTCCCAATAAAAGTCTCTGGCCTCTTGTGGTACGGCATCCCATGTGTATCCTTCTTTATGCAGCTGTAGCTTGATTATCCTCAAAATTTGCCTCACTGCTCGAGAAGATGGATATATGCTGGAAAAAAAAAACAGAAGTGAAATATAATTACATGAAAGCATCACAATCTGAACAAAATATGCCTGTGGAAAAATTGAATAAGTACTTATTGTCTCGCTACCAAACTGAGGGTGATACATGGATCTGATGAAGCTACAAAAGAAGTGACAAATGCTATAAATTTTTAGATAATTAATATATAATTAAAATGACAGTTATGACATTTATGATTACCTTGCACAGTAGGTGACTGTGCAGCTGGTGGAGTCTGTACTGGTCCAGAAACGGGGGTAGAAGAGGAAGGAGCAGAAGGATGTGATGGCGACAGTACGGGTTGCTGAGCAGAGGATGAAGCCCCAGACGTACCTGAAGAAGGATGAGGGATCGACCCTCCTCATCCACGGGCACTGCGTCTTGGGCCACGACCTCCACGTGAACCACTGCTGGACGCGTCAGAATCAAATGCTTTGCCTCTAGCCATCTGTACTGCAGATATGAGAACCTAGATAAAATGAATTTATACAGTTATATGAATTGTAGAACATGTGGTAAATATGAGTAAAGAAAGTTAATACCATTGAAATTCTTCATTAATAATATTAATTAGATATACATTTATCAATTTGTAATAGTAAAACTGCTCTAAGTTTTAAGTGTCTTCAATATCATCTGCTTCCTCCTCCTCTTCATCAGCTTCCTCTTCTTCATATTCGTCTTCTGAGGTACCCATGATGATTTGATCTTCTTCCTCTTCATCATCTGATGCTCCTATTTCAACATAAGATCGGCTTTCATCATCCAATCTATCTGTTAAATCTTCAACAACTTGCATCGGTTGCGTTTCAACCCTAACTTCTTGAAATGGCTCCGATACTGTGAGTGAAGCAGATTGTTTGGTTTCAAGTGCATGAACAACTGATCTAGCCTTGATTTTACATACTGCCATCCAATCGCATCGATCTCATTTAAACGATGGATATGGGACATAGTACACATGTGCAGCTTGCATTGCCAACACAAAAGGTTCATACTTTGTATATCTTCTTCTTTGATTAATATCTACCAGATTATACTTAGGATGAACCTTCGTGCCAATGTTTGGCGTAGGATCAAACCATTCACATTTGAATAAGATTGTGCACTTCATTGGTAGGCCTGGATATTCTAACTCCAAAACCTCAACCAATTTCCCATAAAAATCGTTTGACACGTCACTGTAGTTTGATCCCTTTATGCACACACCGCTGTTCATTGTCTTTCTGCTTCTCCCATAACCCTCAGTGTGAAACTTGTAACCATTTACAAAGTAGCCAGAGTAGGCATTAGCAACCGGTAATGGCCCCTTTGCCAGATCCGTAATAAATCTGTTACGAATATCGATTCCCGAGCTTCGAGCCTATGGGAAATAGTAATGACATGAGTGAGATTTAATAAATGTACATTCCATGTTGTGTACATTGAAAGTAACTTACATAATATTTGAACCATTCTGCAAATTCGGTGTCCAGCTTTGCATCAATTGCAGTATCAGTCAAATTGGGATTTTGAAGCCGCAAAAGATTGATATATTCCCTATTTATCAACGAACCAAATTAGCATAAGTATGATTTAACAACGGCCCACGTCAAGTTTAGACTATTTACATTATGTATACTTACTGTACATATGGTGTGATCTCTTCGCAATTCACGAGCCGCTTGTATCTCTACATCAGTCAATCGTCTTTTTTTTTTTATTTACCAATCGTACACCCAGGATAGGTGAAAATTTTTAGATTTCCTTCAAACTTAGATTGTACACGATCTCCTCCGTCATCGTTACGTGGCACTCTCCGATGCTTGGTGAAAACATGTTGGTCAAAGTAGTGTGAACAGAATGTGGAAGCTTCTTCCACCAAATATGCATTGCAAATGGATCCCTCGACCTTTGCCTTATTGCGCACATTCTTTTTAATTTTCTGCAAGTGTCTGTCATTGTACGATGCCAATATGTAAGTATAAGTTCAAATAAATGATATAATCATTAGAATGAGATGTTAGTGAATCACCTCTCAAATGGATACATCCATCGATATTGTACCGGTCCTGCTAAACGACATTCATAGGGCAAATGAACCGGCAAATGTTCCATAGAATCAAAGAAGCCGGGTGGAAAAATTCGCTCCAACTTGCACATCACTACTGGGATTTCTCACGCTAATTGGTCCATATCATCACATCGGATAACAGTCATCGTCAATTCCATGAAGAAGAGACTCAATTCTGTCATTGCTTCCCAAATTTTTCCTGGTAATAATTCCCAGAATGCCACAGGGATCAATCTTTGCATGAAAACATGGCAGTCATGGCTTTTCATGCCAAACAATCTGTACTTCCTCATGTCCACACATCTACCCATATTTGAACAATAGCCATCTGGAAACCTTAATGATCGTAACCATTTGCACAATAATTGCCTTTGGGGTTTATCTAAACAATAACATGCCTTTGGAAACTTACTAGTAAGTACAGATTGCTCGAGTTCTGGTCGACGACAAATTTCCTTCATGTCTGCTCTCGCTTTTGCATTATCCTTGGTTTTCCCTTCAATGTTCATGACAGTGTTGAACAGATTTTCAAACACATTTTTTTCTATGTGCATCACATCAAGGTTATGGCGGATAAGAAGTGAACTCCAATATGGCAAATCCCAGAAGATGCTTTGCTTTTTCCACCCGCTATTCCTACCAATTCTTGTATTTACCTCATCTACACCTAACTCTGTAACTTTCATAAGCCCCAGATCTTCAATTTCTTGTAATATTTCAGCTCCAGACTTCACAGGTGGAGGGGATTCAACAATAGTTGTGTTCTTTCTAAAGCATTGTCGATTTCCCCTCCAAGGGTGAGATTCTGGTAAGAATTTGTGATGACAATCAAACCAACATTATTTACCTCCATTCTTTAGTGTAAATGCATTAGTGTTTTCCATGCAATGAGGACAAGCCAATTTGCCAGCTGTACTCCACTCAGATAACATTCCAAATGCTGGAAAATCACTGATGGTCCAAAGCAAAGCAGCTCGCATTCTGAAATTCTGATTGGTCGAAATATCGAATGTTTCAACCCCATATTCCCATAAATAATTAAGTTCGGCAATCAAAGGCTGCAGAAACACATAAATTTTATGTTTTGGATTAGTAGGGCCAGGAACAATAACACACAAAAACATATATTCATCTTTCATACACATTGACGGTGGTAGATTTGTGAACCCCTCCCCCAAAAATAAGGCATATAAAGAATATGACTTAAAGGCGGAAATGCACGTGAATGTGTGAATCGCCACCTTGTTATTTTAGGGTAAACTAGGAAAAAACCCTAAGTTGACTCCAATTTTAATTAACCTAATTACTAGATTAATTATCCCAATGTTTAAGGCATGGTTTGCGAACCCGAGGTGGATCCTGAGACCATGTCATGTTGATGAACTAACCAATGAATGAATGCTTTGCAAGGTAAATGATGTAATTGGACCAATGAAAATGTTTAAGTGATTTCGACTTGCTGCTCGGGGTTAAATCCCAAACGTGCCTACGTACTTCCATTTGAATGGAAGATCAAAGTCGACGTAGTTCGATAGGCCTTTTTAAAAGGGCTTTGAAAGGGTATGCTTAATGCATGAGTGTGTGTATGCTTTGTGCATTTTGTTTAGGCATTTTGCCAAAGAATTGATTGATTTGATTAGACGTTTGTTGCCAAAAGTGTTGATTTAAGGCTTTTAGCCAAAAAGATTGATTTAGGCAATTTGTTGCCAAAAGTTGGTGTGATTTAGGCGATTGTCGCCAAAATTGATTATTTGAAGGCTTTTAGCCAAAATGGGTTGACTTATGCAATTTGTTTGCCAAAAGTGTTGATTGGGCGATTGTCGCCAAAATGATTGATTTAAGGCTTTTACCAAAAATTGATGTGTAATTTAGGCAACTTGTTGCCAAAATGTGATTGATTAAACTGTAGGCAATTTGTTGCCAAAAAAACGTGCTTGATTGAGGCTTTTAGCCACAATTATTGATTAATTGGACTTTTAGCCGAACTTGTTCGAAATAAAGGCGATTACACCGTAGTTATTAATTAACTAGGTTTTTTTAGGCCAGTATGTTCGGATTTAGGCTTTAGTACCACGATCATTAATTAACCGGGCATTTAAGCTTAATCTTATTTAATTGAGGCAGTTTATTTGCCAAATTGATGACGTGAATGCATTTATGCAGTAGTTTAATTCAGAATTGGAGTAGAAGAAGAATATGCACAGAATGCTGAAATTAAATAGACAGGGTTTCGTTATTACCTGAGTCAAACGGTGGCCTCTTCCTAGCTTCAGCTTAAAAAACTCCGGATTAAGCTCCTCATTTGGGGAATAATAATTAAAATTTATTCAATTAAGTGACCAAGTATCACAACAGCAGAATAATAAAAAGCCTACACTAAATGCAGAAAAGCAGTAGAAGAACCGCAAGAAGCGTAGGGGAGAAGAGAGCGTCCATCAACACAAACTGAGTCAGTAAAACTGAGTGCTCGGGCTGATTTTATAGGGAAAATCGGGCTGAAGGGCGGGCGCTACCGCCCTGGTCAGTGGTCGCCGGCGAGCGCTGCCGCCGTGGCCGGCGGTCGCCGCCGCCGTGGCCGGGGGATTTGCTAGTTTTTCGTTCCGGAGGCTTTTTCGGGAGTTCCGTACCTCCAAAAAATATTCCGGGACCAGTTCTGCGATCCTCGTAATTTTTCGGATGTTTCAAGTACCACATTGGCATACTTTCGGTGAACTTTCCGAATGGCCTCCGGTCCGGCCGGACCGTTTGCAGTCCGGAAAAATAGGCTTTTTGAGCCTCAAAATTTGAGTATTCACAGTTGCCTCCCATCGGCAACCATAAAAATGATTTATGGGAGTCGGTGGTTGTCTGTGTGAACCCCTTTCCCAAAAGCACATAGGCATGTGATGCATATGACAAAAGAAAGAAATGCACGTGAGTGTGTGAGTCGCCACCTTGTTTAATTATTTTAGGGTAAACTAGGAAAAAACCCTGAATGACTCCATTTTTAATTAACCCAGTTACTAGATTAATTATCCCAATGTTTAAGGCACAATCTACGAACCCGAGGTGGATCCCGAGACTATGTAATGCTGATGAACTAACCGATGGATGAATGCTTTGCAAGGTGAATGATGGATTAATGAAATGTTTGAGTGATTTTGATGATTTCGACTTGCCACCCGGGGTGAAATCCCGAACGTGCCTACGTACTTCCGTTTGAATGGAAGATCAAAGTCAACGTAGTTCGATAGGCCTTCTTTGAAGGGCTTTGAATGGGTATGCTTAATGCATGAGTGTGTATGCTTTGTGCATGAGTGTGTATGCTTTGTGCATGAGTGTGTATGCTTTGTGCATGAGTGTGTGTATGCTTTGTGCATTTTGTTTAGGCATTTTGCCAAAAATATCAATTTTAAGCGATTTGTCGCTAAAATGGTTGATTTTACGGTTTTAAACCGAAAATGATTGATTTTAAGGCATTTTGCCAAAAATGCCGATTTTAAGGCTTTAAGCCGAAATTGTTGATTTTAAGGCAATTCATTTGCTAAAATGTGTGATTTAGGCGATTGTCGCCAAAATGGTTGATTTTGAGGCCTTCGGCCGAAATATGTTGGTCTTAAGGCTTTTCGCCAAAATGGTTTGATTTTATGACTTTTAGTCGAAAGTGTTGATTTTAAGGCGTTTCGCCAAAATGGTTCGATTTTACGACTTTTGGCCGTAAAAGGTTTGATTTTTGATTAAGCAAGACTTTAGTTGACGTGTATGCATTTTTATGCAGTTATAGAATGATTAAGAGTAGAAAAGAAGCATGCATGAAGTGCTAAAATTAAATAGGCAGAATTTTAATTACGTACCTGATTTAATCGTCGGCCACTTCTTAACTCCAGATTTAGCTCCTCGTTTAGGTATATTAATTAATTTTTAATTTTATTTTATTTTAGTGGTCAAATAACACAATATAAATGCAATAAAATTAAATTAAATGCAAAAAGCGGTAAAGAAGACGCAAGGAGCGTGAGAGGGAGAAGGTTTCGTCCGTCAATACAGACAAGAGGTGCCAAAAACAGCCTGAAAATGGCCTATTTATAGGCCATTTTCGGGTCCCGGGCGGTAGCTGCCGCCTGGCATGGCGGTAGCCACCGCTCAAAAATCTGGGCGGTAGCTGCCGCCAGGCCAGGCGGTACCTACCGCCCTGTCGGTGGGGCGACAGGCCTCGCTCGCGCGGGGCGAGAGGCCTCGCCCGCGCGCGGCGCGGGAGGCCTCGCCCGCGCGGGGCGAGAGGCCTCGCCCGCGCTGGGCGCCAGGCCCCGCCCGCGCTGGGCGCCAGGCCCCGCCCGCGCTTGGCGTGGGCTGGCGCCGCCGTGGCCGGTGTGGCCACCGTGCCTCGCTTCGGGAGCCTTTTTGGGAGTTTCAGACTTCCAAAAAATATTCCGGGACCTGTTCCGCGATCCTCGTAAAATTCCGGACGTTTCAAGTACCATATTGACATATTTCCGGTGAACTTCCGAAATGGCCTCCGGTCCGGCCGGACTGTTTGCAGTCCGGGAAAATTGGCTCTTTGAGCCTTGTGAGTAGCAAATGCACTGTAGCAAATGGTGCAGTCGGGGTTGTTGGACCTGTGGGTGAAAGCTCGGTTGGTGTTTCGAGTACAGGTGGTCTTTGGAGGGGTACCTGTGCAAGGACATAGTCAAAACGATTAGACTATCCTATATAAGGTGTTTCCATATGGTATGTGAGATAGTGTGAGGTAGGGTAGTGTATGGGTAAAGTATTTGGACTTGACCCTTGTGATGTGGGGTGGTATGTAAGGTAGAGTGCTTAGGGCTGGACACCTCGACTTTTCGAAAGGTCCTAAGTTCTCAAAAAAAATTTTTTTTTTTGGCCTTAGGGGCCAAAAATGTGAATTTTTGGGTCTTTGAGGCCAAAATGTGAGTTTTTGGGCCTTCGGGGCCAAATGGCGAAATTTTGGGCCTTAGGGGCCAAATTGGGAATTTTAGGGCCTTAGGGGCCAAATCGGGAATTTTTGGGCCTTTGGGGCCAAGTGGCGAATTTTTAGGCCTTAGGAGCCAAAATGTAAACTTTTGGGCCTTAGGGGCCAAAATGTAAACTTTTGGGCCTTTGGGGCCAAATTGTGAATTTTTGGGCCTTTGGGGCCAAATTGTGAATTTTTGGGCCTTACGGGCTGAGATTTGAATTTTTGGGCCTTACGGGCCGAGATTGTGAATTTTTGGGCCTTACGGGCCGAGATTTGAATTTTTTGGGCCTTACGGGCCGAGATTTGAATTTTGGGGCCTTACGGGCCGAGATTTGAATTTTGGGGCCTTACGGGCCGAGATTTGAATTTTTTGGGGCCTCACGGGCCGAGATTTGAATTTTTGGGCCTCACGGGCCGAGATTTGAATTTTTGGGGCCTCACGGGCCGAGATTTGAATTTTGGGGCCTTATGGGCCGAGATTTGAATTTTGGGGCCTTACGGGCCGAGATTTGAATTTTTTGGGGCCTCACGGGCCGAGATTTGAATTTTTGGGCCTCACGGGCCGAGATTTGAATTTTTGGGCCTTTGGGGCCAAATTAGGAATTTTCGGGCCTTCGGGGCCAAATTAGGAATTTTTTGGGCCTCAGGGGCCGAGATGTGAATTTTTGGGCCTTACGGGCCGAGATTTGAATTTTTGGGCCTTACGGGCCGAGATTTGAATTTTGGGGCCTTACGGGCCGAGATTTGAATTTTTGGGCCTTCGGGGCCGAGATTTGAAATTTTGGGCCTCACGGGCCGAGATTTGAATTTTTGGGCCTTTGGGGCCAAATTAGGAATTTTCGGGCCTTCGGGGCCAAATTAGGAATTTTTTGGGCCTCAGGGGCCGAGATGTGAATTTTTGGGGCTTCGGGGCCAAATTGGAAAATTTTGGGCCTTAGGGGCCAAATTGGGAATTTTCGGGCCTTAGGGGCCAAATCGGAAATTTTAGGACCAAAATGTGATTTTCTAGGTCTTAGGGACCAAAATGTAAGTTTTCAGGTCTTAGGGACCAAAAATGTGAATTTTCAAGTCTCAGGGACCAAAATGTGACTTTCCAACTTTGAAATGGAAAAATTTTTTTTTATGCGTGAAGTATGGGATGAATGCGTGAATGCACACAGCATCACAACATAATTCATTTCTAATGGAATGATTCAGCATCATCGGGTGCATACAGTCCTAAAGGATAGGTTCTATAGGCTATGACACAAATAGAGAATTGGCTTATTAAGGGACCCTTGAACCTTGAGTAAGGATATACCTAACCACATGTGAAACAAAGAGTTTCGCGTGGGTCCAACGGTACGCATACTCATGGGCCACCTCCAAAAGGATTAGAGATGGTTTGCGGTAACAGGGAGGACGCTTTGGCTGTCCGTCGGCATAATCAAAGAGACCTGCCGATCAGCGCTACTTGCTATCCAGACTCAGAAGTTTGAACAGAAAGAGAAGAAATTCATTTGAAGTTCATTTTTTATGCAATGGAGAAAAGGATTCTCAATCGTGCGAATAAATCAACAAGTTTTAATGTCTTAATCACATTTTTCCATTAAGTCCGGATTTATCAAGTATTCTTAAGGAAAGAACACTTGATTCGTATTAGGGTACCCTGCAAAACAAAGCATAATAAAATAATACCTTGAAGAAAGGCCGGTTAGTTTTTCACAACAATTGTAGTCCACTTTTATGCAAAATGATTACATAATTTCCCCAGTGAAGTCGCCAAACTGTGAACCCCTTTCCCAAAAGCACATAGGCATGTGATGCATATGACAAAAGAAAGAAATGCACGTGAGTGTGTGAGTCGCCACCTTGTTTAATTATTTTAGGGTAAACTAGGAAAAAACCCTGAATGACTCCATTTTTAATTAACCCAGTTACTAGATTAATTATCCCAATGTTTAAGGCACAATCTACGAACCCGAGGTGGATCCCGAGACTATGTCATGCTGATGAACTAACCGATGGATGAATGCTTTGCAAGGTGAATGATGGATTAATGAAATGTTTGAGTGATTTTGATGATTTCGACTTGCCACCCGGGGTGAAATCCCGAACGTGCCTACGTACTTCCGTTTGAATGGAAGATCAAAGTCAACGTAGTTCGATAGGCCTTCTTTGAAGGGCTTTGAATGGGTATGCTTAATGCATGAGTGTGTATGCTTTGTGCATGAGTGTGTATGCTTTGTGCATGAGTGTGTATGCTTTGTGCATGAGTGTGTGTATGCTTTGTGCATTTTGTTTAGGCATTTTGCCAAAAATATCAATTTTAAGCGATTTGTCGCTAAAATGGTTGATTTTACGGTTTTAAACCGAAAATGATTGATTTTAAGGCATTTTGCCAAAAATGCCGATTTTAAGGCTTTAAGCCGAAATTGTTGATTTTAAGGCAATTCATTTGCTAAAATGTGTGATTTAGGCGATTGTCGCCAAAATGGTTGATTTTGAGGCCTTCGGCCGAAATATGTTGGTCTTAAGGCTTTTCGCCAAAATGGTTTGATTTTATGACTTTTAGTCGAAAGTGTTGATTTTAAGGCGTTTCGCCAAAATGGTTCGATTTTACGACTTTTGGCCGTAAAAGGTTTGATTTTTGATTAAGCAAGACTTAGTTGACGTGTATGCATTTTTATGCAGTTATAGAATGATTAAGAGTAGAAAAGAAGCATGCATGAAGTGCTAAAATTAAATAGGCAGAATTTTAATTACGTACCTGATTTAATCGTCGGCCACTTCTTAACTCCAGATTTAGCTCCTCGTTTAGGTATATTAATTAATTTTTAATTTTATTTTATTTTAGTGGTCAAATAACACAATATAAATGCAATAAAATTAAATTAAATGCAAAAAGCGGTAAAGAAGACGCAAGGAGCGTGAGAGGGAGAAGGTTTCGTCCGTCAATACAGACAAGAGGTGCCAAAAACAGCCTGAAAATGGCCTATTTATAGGCCATTTTCGGGTCCCGGGCGGTAGCTGCCGCCTGGCATGGCGGTAGCTGCCGCTCAAAAATCTGGGCGGTAGCTGCCGCCAGGCCAGGCGGTACCTACCGCCCTGTCGGTGGGGCGACAGGCCTCGCCCGCGCGGGGCGAGAGGCCTCGCCCGCGCGCGGCGCGGGAGGCCTCGCCCGCGCTGGGCGCCAGGCCCCGCCCGCGCTGGGCGCCAGGCCCCACCCGCGCTTGGCGTGGGCTGGCGCCGCCGTGGCCGGTGTGGCCACCGTGCCTCGCTTCGGGAGCCTTTTTGGGAGTTTCAGACTTCCGAAAAATATTCCGGGACCTGTTCCGCGATCCTCGTAAAATTCCGGACGTTTCAAGTACCATATTGACATATTTCCGGTGAACTTCCGAAATGGCCTCCGGTCCGGCCGGACTGTTTGCAGTCCGGGAAAATTGGCTCTTTGAGCCTTGTGAGTCAAATTTACTGTAGCAAATGCACTGTAGCACAATTAAATTTGCTGTAGCAAATTCATTGTAGCACAGTCAAATTTACTGTAGCAAAGTCAACCAACAGGCTTTTTGAGCCTCAAAATTTGAGTATTCACAGTCTGAAAAACAAATTTTGAAGGTGAAAAACAGACGCGTCTAGAAGACTCGCCTTTTGGCTATTTTCCTTATAAATAGCTTAAAATTTCACTTTTACATTCATTCTAAACTCTCCAAATCAAAGAGCCCTCTCAAATTCTCTCAACTTCCTCATCATGACTTCTCCGGGACAGCAGTGACCAGGATTTTCTGGAGTCTTTGGGAATTTCCCTAGACACCGACCTTACAGCGGACGCAGACACCCATGCTTCCGTGACCGGTATCTACGCCCAGGTGGGTTTATTATTTTTTTTATTATTTTTTTCTGCATTTTACTGTTTTAATAGTATGCATGCTAGGGTAGAACTAAGATATTATCCTTAGTAAGGAACCGAGGAATAACTCTTAGATTGCTTTACCTTTTAGGACCCCCTTATTAGATTGGATGTGGGTAAAACCTCTGTGACCGAAATTCCGGTCGAGATATTCAACCACAACAACCCAGTTGGAGCGATTATTAGCCCTTCCCATCTGGACTACCTGAGACATTTTGACATAGGTCGGAGCAGTCACAAAGAATTACTGGGCGCTTTGGCCGAGAGATGGTGGGACACCACCAATACCTTCCACTTTTCTTGGGGCGAGTTGACAATGACCCCCACAGACTTTTTTGTGATCTCCGGGATCCCTTTTGGCATTCGGCCGGTCGAGCTGTATAATGACTGGAGGACTGAGGTTTCTCCTGATCGGATGGTTGAGTTGATAGGGATCGACCTGCCCCGGATTGTCGGGCCAAGCTCTACTACTCCCGTTTTGAGCGTTTCCAGACGCTGGTTATCCCTCCAGGCCCCCGACATTTATGCTAGATATAGGCAGGGAGACCTGACGGCTACTCAGGTGGCCAGATTCACTTTGTTGCTGCTGTTCGCTTCGACCTTCTGGTCCAATAAGAAAGAGAAGTTTAATCCTTTCATCTTGAAGAGTTTGGAAAATCTGACCCATCTTGAGGAGTACGACTAGGCCGGCGCTATTCTGAGCCGCATTATAATGACATGTGTGATCTGAGTCGGGGCCATTGTAAACTCAGTGGGACCTACTACTTTTGGGAGGTAATGTAAAGAACATTCTCCCTTTCTGTGCTTTTCTGTTTATTTATTGATTTTCCCTCACTGATTCTTACTTCTGTTTTGCAGACTTGGGCATTTGAGTACTTTCCTTACGCTCGCCCGAAGCTAATTCATGCTAATCTTGGATTAGGGCAGGTACCTTTGGCTTGGAGGTGGTACCGAACAAACCTCCAAACTGTTCGACGCAGAAAATCGTTAACGGACCTGCGGACCTTCTTCGATACTTGCACCGTGGAGCAGGTAAGTGTCTTGTAAATTTTTTTTAGTATGTGAAAATAAAAAGGATTTATTAACACATTTGCTTCTTTCGTTAGGTTGAGGTGGGGGCGATGACTGCCCGTTTACAGAGTTGGATTCAGGCCGACCCCCATTTCCAGCGGTCGGATGCCTTATCTCGACGGAGGGTGGTCCTATCGCACCCCGTCCTGAGACGATATTACTTGGGCAAGAGAGTAGACTTTCAGATCAGAGGCCGCCGCTCCATCCCTTATCCCCCTCCGTCGAGATAAACAGACAGAAGGTTATCTAAACTACTTCCTATTCTTTGCATTCTAAGGATGGAGGATTGCCTATCTCATATCTTAAAATGACTAGATTTCTTATACTTTAGATTTTTGTTTGCTATATTGAAATTTTTACATGTCATATTCATTTTCACTACTTGGTTCATAATATATATAAATCTTTTATCTTTGGTAGATTACTTAAGAAGTCTAAATCAACAAGTAAAAATAAACATGATCAACATGAGTTCAAAAGAAAGTGAATGCTTTGCTTAGGGACAAGCAAAGAGCTAAGTGTGGGGGAATTGATAGCCTCGCAAAGCGGGCAAATTTTGTTATGTTATTTTCATATAAATTGCATGAATGCATGATGTTTTTATATTTTACGTTTGTTTGTGTTGTTTTTGTTTCAAAGTAATTTCCAGGAACACAATTTGAACAAAGGAATGAAAAGGCTTGCTTTATATAGAAAAGAGGACCAAAAAGTTGATAAAAATGGAAGAAAAATTCTCAGCAAACTTCGCGATGCGAAGGAGGTCGCGTTGGAAAAGAAATAGGCCAGTCGCAAGCACCAGAAGAGGTCGCGCGCGCAACCTACACCCAGAAAAGCCAAGTCGCGAGCGCGCCTTCCATCTGCGCGAGCGCGCAAATCACTTTTGAGAGGCAGAAGGTTTGCCAGCGAAATGCGCGAGCGCGACTTCCATCTGCGCGAGCGCGCAAAGCACTTCTGAGAGGCAGAAGCATCTGAAGCAAAAGTCGCGAGCGCGACCTTGAACCTCGCGAGCGCGAGTCGTGTTTCCAGGAGACATAACTGCCACCTTTCACCAGAAAATCATGTCTTTCCATGCATAGGTCGGGACTCTTCCCAAGAGAAGTCACCTGAAGCACCTTTTGGCCAGCCAACCACCTTCATAACTGCCATCATCTTCCTCTTCTATAAATTAAAGTCCAAATCAAGATGAAAAGATGCCAGAGAGGCCATATGTCAGAGGCCATAGGTCATAGGCCATATATGCAATATGCAATATATAATATGCATCATGTAATAGGCAAAATGTAGTATTATAATACAGTAGAAAATAATAAAGTAGTACTTAGAAATAAGATGACGAGAGTCACTTATTATTGTTCGTGCAAAGAACATCCAGGAGTTCCTCGAGGGGTGACACCCTCCAAGAGGCATGAGTTTGATTACTTCTATCTTTCTCTTGTTTTATTAAAGACTTTTTGCATGTTGTGCTTCATAATTTTCTATGCAAAACAACAATATTATTTGGTTCATTCAATAAAAGTTTCTTTAAGTTATCTTTTGGTCTTTGTTTAATCAAGCTTACTTAATTATATTCTCAGAAAGAAATAATTCAGTAAGGATCAAAGAGATAGAATTCATTTAGTTGGGTTTGCATGTGAATCTTTAAATTGGTTTGTCAAAGTTAAGTCTAACTTATTGAAATAATCAAAGAATAAGATCTAGACTTAATATTTGACAAAGTAAGGCGTTTGTTGTATGTAGAGATACATACAATAAAAAGAGTAATTCTGTACCGAGAGGTTGAATTATACTTGACCACATGTGATTAAAGAAAAATTTATTGTATGAAACACGTTTTGCTATAGAAAAAGAAAATCTAATGCATGATCAATTCTTCTAAGTATTCTACTATATCTTTATCTATAGAATTAAGTAGTATATTTAGTTAAAAGTTAAATAGAATTATAGTTTAATCATTTCATATTTTATTGCTGTAAACATAAGTGTTAAGGATAAGTAGTAAAGTGGACATAACCCGTTCCTCGTGGGATCGATCTTTTTATTACTATGTTGCGATCCGTATACTTGCGGGAACTCAAAAGAGACGCAACAATCCATTTCGGGCTGGGCCTAGTCGCCCATCAGGTCCTTCCAGGGCTCCTCGAGCCATTTCAGAGGCTACCGAGCCGCTTCATCTAGGCCTGGCCAACCTACGTCTTTCATACAGCATTTCCAACTATACACCTGACGGCACTCTAGCTTTTCGGGAGGTCTCCCTGGAGAATGTGGATCGCTTGGATCTTCCTCCCGAGGACATTAATGAGGTAATGACTGATAAATCTCTCACAAAAAGGATTCATAAGAGATTTGATATTGACTTGTGTTTTTTGTATGATTTCCAGGTTCCTAACGGCTTGGTCAGTCAGATGATGGAGCTGATGCTCGGGATGCAGCAAGAACTTTCTGCGTCCTAGACTCTGAGGGCCTTTGATGTTTAGAGGAGGAGGAGGCCCCGTCGCTGATGCCATGGTTGCTAGATTTTTCCTGTTGTTTTTTTTTTTTTTGTCTGTATTTACGTACTGAACTTTGACTGTACCTACACTTGGTTAGTACTGAAAATATGTATGCATGATTATTCATTTTGAAAGAAAACGGGCTTTTTGTTTTTTTTTTTTTACGACGGTTGCCGTCGCCGGCGGTAGCTGCCACCGCCGCCCCCAGCGGGGGCAGCCGCCTCTGACGGCGGTAGCTGCCGCCTCCGGGTGATAAAAAACTGTTTTTTCCAGGCTCCCTTCATTCTTTCTCGAAATTCGTGCCAGAAAAAATAGTTTTCAGCCAGTTTCTTCTCTTTTTCTCTCTTTTCCTTCTTCGTTTTTCCAAAAAATGAATCCTTTTATAACCACAGCATGCACAGCTGGACTAAGAGCCTCTCCAAAGTCGAAAAGATCAACTTAGGGAGGTACGGTCTTTCTCCTATCGTTACCCTTAGGGGAGTGGTGATTGACTGGGATTTTCTATGGGCCCGCACCAGACTTTGGGACCCGGAGGCCCACATTTTTCGGTTCGGGGCCATGATGGAGGAGATGTGCCCTCTCTTTGAGGAATTCTGTGCTATTATAGGGTGCGATCCCAATGCCCCTTTAATCAAGCATGAGGTCAAAATTGGGCATGTTCGGTCGTTTGAGAACCTGTTTCAGTTCAGCCGGCCACAAGCTAGGGCCATGATTGTTGGTGACCAGAAAGCAATTATGCTACCCTTGATCGACGAATTTTCAGAGGTTCACTTAGACGACCTAGACCGGATGAGGCTGAGAATGCGGGCCTTGGTTTTCTGTTTATTAGCTGGTTTCTTGTTCAACAAGGACCCAGGCTTTGGGGATTTGCGACTCTGCCCCATGATTCGGCAGATGGATGATATGGGTTGTATCGGCGGCATTGTGCTGGCAGAGACTATTAGGAGCCTTGACCGAGCTGCTTTAGGCTTCGATGACTGGACAGTCTCTCCGATTATTCTCCAGGTATTTCCCCTTTTCCTTTTTCTTATTTTTTTCTTCTTTCTTTTGGTTCATTCCTTTGTAATAGAAAGGATCCATTACTCAGGTTTGGTTAAAGGACCACCTCCAAATGGGTGCTGCTCCTACTCTCTTGCCCTATAGCCCTGCCCAGTACCGTACAAGGAGGATCTTGATCACACACCCGTCTACTGATGCATGGGCCTCATGGCTGATTGAGTTGGGTCGAAACGGGGTACTGTGGTTCATTTCCTGGTATGACATCACCCGCTTTATCCAGGTTAGCTCCCGCCATACTCGGGTTTACCTTTTAGGCCTTACACACTGTACTTGGTATTGCACTTTGCGCGTTTTGAGGCAGATGGGGATAGACCAGACTGTTCCAATTGTAGATGGCACTTCAGCTGATTCAGTCATCACTCCGGGTGTTACCTGAGCTGTCCTTAGGGCTTGGGTTAGAGACCATCACATGGTTAGGCCTTCACCTAATCCTGCCAGTGTTCAGACTTCTCCTGAGTATCGGACCTGGTTCATTGTCGTTGTCTGGCCGGTTGAAAGGCCAAGGAGGAACGCACTGCTGAGTGTACTTGAAGGTTGGGCTCAGGCTGACGCTGATAATGAGATTGGGACTGATGAGGAGATTGTGTTGGCCCCTTGGACAGGCGAGGTTGGAGAGAGTTCAGCGGCTAGGGATGACTCGGAGGATGTTGTCCCACGGAGGCGACGGGACACCTAGACTCTTATAGGCTTTTGGACTTTTATTGTTTTTCCCTTATTTTGACTTTTTTGACTTTTTATTTGGGACTTTGACCTTGGATTTTGGATGTATGTTTTTTTTTTGGATTTAGACTTGGACTTAGACTTCATTATTTATTTATTTTTCTTGGACTCTTTTGCTTTCTGCTTGACTTCGGACTGTTTGACTTTATTGCTTTAATGGGGAATGTCATTTGACTTTTAAGCTTTCCAAGTATTTTCCAACTTTATTTATTCAAGCTCTAATTTTTGCCTAAGCCGCCCTTTCGGGTTTTCAACTTAGTGAGCTACCCATTTTTGTCTAAGCCGCCCTTTTCGGGTTTTCAACTTAGTGGGCCCCGACTTTTGCCTAAGCCGCCCTTTCGGGTTTTCAACTTAGCGGGTTCTTCTCTTTTTTTCTTTTCACTTCTTTTTTTCACTTTTTGTCTTTCCTCTTTTTGTCTTTTTTTTTTTGGCAAAGAAGAATGAAATATGAAATGATTTTTTTTATTAATGCTTAGACCGTACCCAATGAGGGCTGCCTACATACCTCCGATTCATAATTTCTTTTTTCCAAAGAGAATCAGGTCTAATGTAGTTCTTTTTTACATTATGCAATGCTTATTATACAAAATATCTTTTTAACTGATCTAAATTACATGGATTCGTGAATTCCAAACCATCCAAATCAGTCAAAATGACGGCTCCGCCAGACAATATTTTCTTCAACACATAGGGTCCAGCCCAGTGAGGACGAAACTTCCCACGTGGGTCTATGATTGGCTGTCTAATTTCCTTCAGGACCAAACAACCTTCTTCCAGTTTTCGATCTTTGACCTTCTTATTAAAATGCCGTGCCATTCTTCTCTAGTAAACTTGAGTTTGGTGGATCGCTTGCAATGGTTTTTCGTCCATGCCCAAGAGTTGCAAATGATAATTCTTAGCCCAATCTGCTTCGCTGATCTGGCTTTCCCGGATAATCCTCGCCGACTGAACTTCCAGCTCAATAGGCAACACTGCTTCCATACCATACACTAAGGAATACGGGGTCGCCCCAGTAGGCGTTCTGATTGAAGTCCTGTATCCCCATAAGGCATTTGGTAATTGTTCGTGCTAAGCTTTATGCTTTTTAACTGTCTTCTGCAAAATGACTTTTATAGCCTTATTTGCAGCCTCTACAGCCCCATTTGTTTGTGGACGATAGGGTGAAGACTTGTGATGCTGAATCTTCTTTTGCTTCAGCAGGTCAGAAAATTCACTTTGAAAGTGGGACCTGTTATCAGTAATAATCTCGAATGGCGTTCCATACCGACAAAGGATGTTAGTACGAACGAATTGTGCTGCCTTCTTGGCATTCAAGACCGAATAAGAGACTTCCTCAATCCACTTAGTGAAATAATCAACAGCGACCAGGATAAATTGGTGACCATTGGAAGCCTTTGGGTGGATCTTTTCGATCACATCTATGCCCCAAGTTGCGAAGGGCCAAGGTGAAGCAATGGGATTCAAATTGACCGGAGGCTGTTTTTATAGCTTAGCAAAAATTTGAAACTCATGGCACTTCTGCGCGTGCCTCACGCAATCTGCATTCATGGTTGACCAGTAATAACCCAGGTTCATGATTTTCCGAGCCAAGGCTATCCCATGCATGTGTGGACCAGACTCCCCATTATGTAAGGAATCCATGATGGTTTGAGCTTCTCCCTCATCAACGCACCTTAGGTGCAGGCCATTCCAACTTCTTTTATACAGAACTCCCCCAGTAAGGAAATATCCGGATGCTAACTGTCTCAATGTCCGTTGATCAGTCTTGGTGGATCCCTCCCGGTAGGCTTCATTCTGAAGATAATTCAGTATATCCCAATACCAGGGCTTGTCATCCACCAAATTCATGATATGTGCTGGCTGTTTCTGTAGCCGAACTGTCAGAGGTCGAATGACTTGGTCTCCCCCTACATTAACCATGGAGGCCAAAGTAGCCAGAGCATCAGCAAACTAATTTTTGGCTCACGGCAAGTAGTGGAATGATAAATCCTCAAATTGCTGAGCCAATTCGTCCAAGCGTTGTAAGTAAGGAACCAAACGCTCTTCTTTAATTTTCCATTTTCTCAAAGCTTGGGAGACTATTAAATTGGAATCCCCAAAAACCCTAAGGACTTTTATCTCTTTTTCCAAGGCCGCTTCTAACCCCTTTATGCAAGCTTCATACTCGGCTTCATTATTGGTGCAGTCGAAATCTAATTTGACTGCGATTGGGACGTATTCTCCACAAGGAGTTTTGAATACGACTCCAACCCCATTTCCATGGTAGTTTGAAGCTCCATCGAAGTACATTTCCCATACTTCACTTTCCAAGCTCAACAAGTCTTCATCAGGAAATTCTACCTCCGGCATTTGGTCTTCGACCGGTAATTCTGCTAATTGATCAGCCAAGGCTCCGCCTTTCACTGCCTTCCGTTGTACAAATTTTAAATCATAGGCTGCGAGCACCGACACCCACTTAGCCATCTTACTATCAAGAACCGGCCTCTCCATAAGGAATTTCAAGGGGTTCGATTCAGAAATAACGTATGTGGTGTAGGACAAGAGGTAGTGCTGCAGCTTTGTACAAGCCCAAACTAGAGCCAGACACAACTTCTCTATCTTATTGTATTTTAGCTCGTAGTCTAGCATCCTTTTGCTGAGGTAATACACGGCATTTTCTACCCTTGTATCTTTGCTTATTGAGCTAGCATTGCACCCATCGCTTCTTCTGTCACTGATAGGTACAATAGCAAAGGCTTTCCTAGCCTTGGTGGCTGTAAAACTGGCGAGGATAACAGATATTGCTTGACTTGGTCGAAAGCTTTCTGACAATCCTCATTCCATTTGATGGCTACTCCTTTCCTGAGTAATTTGAAAATCGGACCACAAGTATTGGCCAATTGATTGATGAACCCGCTGATGTACTATAGTCTTCCCAAGAAACCCCGAACTTCTTTTTCCGTCTTCGGTGCTGGCATTTCCAGAATGGCTTTGGCTTTTGAAGGGTCAATCTCTATGCCCTTCCGACTGACCATATGCCCCAGAAATACTCCGGATGTAGCTTCAAACAGACATTTTGCCGGGTTGAGCTTTAAATTGTACTTTCGAAGTCTAAGGAAGAAATTCTCAAGTGTTGTTGCATGTTCTTCAGCTGTTTTAGATTTAACAACCATATCGTCCACATACACTTCTACTTCTTTGTGAATCATGTCATGGAAGATGGTCGTTGCCATTCTTTGATAGGTCGCCCCGGTATTTTTGAGCCCAAAAGGCATAACCCTGTAGCAGTAGGTTCCCCACTCCGTGATGAATGCGGTTTTCTCTTTGTCTAGCAAATGCATCATTATTTGATTGTACTCGACAGCGAGATCGGTCAAGGAGACCATCTCGTGTCCAGCCATTCGGTCCACCAATAAGTCAATATGCGACAAGGGGAAGTCGTCCTTCGGACATGCTTTATTCAAATCCCGGTAATCCACACACATTCTGACTTTGCCATCTTTCTTCGGCACCGGCACAATATTTGCTAACCATGTCGGGTAGGCAATGGGTTCTATGAACTTATTCTCCAATTGCTTGGCTACTTCCTCCTTGATTTTCAAGGACCATTCTGTTTTCAGCCTTCTTAGCTTCTGTTTTACCGGTTTAGCCTCAGGGTATACTGGAATCTTGTGCACCGCTATTGCCGGGTCAATTCCCGTGATGTCACTTGCCTTCCACATGAAGCAATCGGCAAACTTTTTCAAGCATTCAATGACCTGTTCCCGGTTCACACAGTCAGATGCAATGTATGTATGTTCATTTTCTTCTTTGCCAATTATTATTTTTTTCATTTTCATTTTTTATTTCGTTTATTTGATTTTCATTATTTTTGTTTGGAAATGCTTGGAAAGATAGACACGCGGGGTAGCCAATAATTTGCAAGCTCTTATTGATTAGGACGGAATTGTCCTCAAAAATTACATCAAATTTGAAGTCTGGATTTTCTAAATCCGACACAGACGACTTAGAACTGAAACTGGACTCTGACTTGGTTTCAGACTCGGGGTCAGACTCAAACTCAGTACAGGACTTGATTACAGACTTTGACTCTAGGTTTGACTCGGGAAGGAGTTTATCAGCAGCGCGTTCCTCCTCGACGTACCAGTTGGTGAGAGGCCCTTTGTACGGTTTGATCAGGCTCAGCAGCTCTTGGTTCCCATCATTTCCTGTAATGACCGCAACCTCGTCAAAGAGACTGAGCTGCATGAAGTCTTCCACTTCCAGTTCAGTTATTGCTTCTGGCTTGTTGCCCCAGACATCAGAAAATACCTCTAACCCAGGCAGCATCTTCTTAGCTGTCGGGAGGTAGAATGGTTCCTGCAAGCCACAATAAGGAATTGTTTCTCCCGATTTGTAGAAATGACCATTCAAAGTCAAAAAGTAAGGCCGCATCTGTACACTCTTCTTCTTTCTTCTCTCGGTCCTTCCAGCCAGGTCTTCATCAGTGGGCTCATATCCTAGCCCAAAAGTCCCTTTATTCACTGGACATTCCCAAGCTTGCAGTGCGGGGTATGTTTTTCCAGACCTTGCCATAACCATTCCTGGCAGGTAGGACATTCTCAACATCAAAGGCACTATGCAGTTTATTTGCACCGTCCCGAAATCAAAGAGAATTCGAGAGTTTGCAGTCTTTCCTTCTATGAACTGCACAGTGTCATATTGAAATCCCGAGAGGGGCAGGTTGGCATTCTCTGGGTTGACCTCAAAAAGAGGCTGGCCCTTTGGCTTCTTGAACTGGCTGTAATCATCCCCTTGAACCGTTAAAATTTTACCCTCGTAGGGGAATTTGACCTTTTGGTGCAAAGAGGAGGGTACTGCCTTGGTATGGTGTATCCATGGCCGTCCCAAAAGCAGGTTGAAACTGGTGGGCACGTCAATTACTTGGAACGGTACCTCCATTATGGCTGGCCCAATTGCCAATTTTAGTGTAGCAACCCCCAATACTTCCCTCCGGGTGTTGTCATATGCTTTCACTATCTGGTCCGACGGAATAAAATCTGTTTCCTCCAACCCCAGACAGTTGGCTACCCTTAGTGGGCAGACGTTCAGTGCTGACCCATTATCAATGAGAACCATGGGCACAGTTTTATCTCTGGTCTGAACAGTGACGTAAAGGGCATCGTTGTGACTGCCTCCCTCCTTGGGCAAGTCATCATTAGAAAACCCGATGCTTTGCATCTTTGATGAT
Source organism: Jatropha curcas (assembly GCF_041381405.1). Taxonomy (NCBI): domain Eukaryota; kingdom Viridiplantae; phylum Streptophyta; class Magnoliopsida; order Malpighiales; family Euphorbiaceae; genus Jatropha; species Jatropha curcas. Next base: position 15,107,236 of record NC_143160.1, read on the forward strand.
TGGGTGAGGGTGGATACCAGCATTTCAGGGCTAACCTCCACCGATGTTTGAAGTTGACTCAAAGCCTTGCAAAGAGCTTGGCGATGAGGAAAGGATGATGCTAGAAGTTCCCAGATTGACACCCTAGCTTGTGTCTTTTTTAGCTGCGAGAGTACCGGGTCTTCCTTTGGCTCATTTGCCCTCTGGTAGGGCTTATTTTGGACTTTATCCAGGACTAATGGTTCATACTGTCTCCCGATCCTGGTTATTGCATCGACCTCTTCAGATAAGTCATTCAGGTCCAGGACACAGATGTCATTCATTTCTAGGAATAGTTCGAAAGGATTGATCAATTCCTGGTCAGCAACAATAGCATTTACCCCGTGATTTGGTAAGGGATTAGTGCTAATGTTTGGCTTACTCCTTGGAATAATTGAACCGTTGTCCACCAAGTCTTGGATGCGGTTCTTAAGCGTCCAGCACGCTTCAGTCTTGTGCTTGTTACCCTGATGGTACTCATAATATTCGTCAGCTCTATAGTTCCTTGGTAATGGGTTGGGTGGCGGCCTTGCTTCCAAAGGCTTGATGTAGTTTGCCTTGACAGCCTCTCGGAATACCAAAAGGATTGGCATCCCGAGATCAGTATATGTCCTTCTCGACTGACTGCCATTTCTCATATTTCCCACACGTAAAGGATTCGTGGGGGTGATGCTTGCCACTTCGTGGACTTTGCTAGCTTGGCTAGGCTTTTTGTATTTTGAGGTTCCCGAGTCTTCTTTCAGTTGCCCCATTTGAATTAAATCCTCTACCTTCGTAGCAATGGCAATGAGCCACTGGAACGTCGGTAGGTACTGAGTTTGCAATTGTTGCTGGTAGGCAGGCAGCAGGTTCTTTATAATTATGTCCACCTGTTCTTGCTCAGAAGGCCGGTTGATCATTTGGGCGGCCTTGGCCCTCCACCTCATAAGGAACGAGGAAAAGGGTTCATTGTTTTTCTGTTTGGTGGTCTCCAGCTCCCTCCGAGTAACGTCCACCTCTATGTTATAATGATATTGCGTATTAAACGCATTGCAGATGTCTTCCCAGGTCTTCATTTTAGACCGATCCAGGCTAACAAACCACCTCAAAGCAGCACCGGTGAGTGATTGTTGAAACAACTGAGCAAGGAGCTCGCTGTTCAGTCCGAACGGGTTTAGGGCACCCACATACATTTTCAGGTGCGTTTTGGGACAAATGGTTCCGTCAAACTTGTCCATGTTGGGCATTTTGAACTTTGTTGGCAGTCTTGCTTCGGGAACAAGGACAAGGAGTCCATGTCCACCACTTCCTTGTGTGTCTTAAGGGCAGTGATCGACCTTTCCAGGAGTTCCAGTTTTTCTCTCATTTTCTGAGCTTCCAGCTCAGAAGCAGTTCTGGAGGGCATGTCATCCAGGTTAAGGGCAGGGTTTGTCGGTTCAGCAGCAGGTCCCTGATTGGAGGTAGTAGGTCCACTTCCCCCAGCGGAAGCCCCACTTCCATTACCAATACCTAGCTCAGCTATTAGGGCAGTTCTCTAGGCAGCTAATGCCTCATTCATTCTAGCCTCCATTCTGGCTTCCAATTGTTCCACGAGATTTTGAATGTCAGCAAGGGATGCCATTGGTGCAGTTGAAGTTGGTGAGGTTGGCGAAGCTGGTGAGGTTGGTGATAGCACTGTAGGTGTGACTGGAACTTGGATAGGCACTCGAACAGTGGGTACCTGTAAGTATAAGGGTAATCGGATTAGGGTATAGTGGGTAGTATTCTGTATCAGGGTAGCTGATGTGAGGTAGATCGACTCTTTGTCCAACTGTGCATGACTAAAAAGAATATTTTGTGTTCTTTTTGTGTTTTTATGAGGTGATATGTCATGAATGCGCACAACATCACGTCATAATTCGTTTCAATGATATGATTCACATTATTAGGTGCATACAGCCCTAAAGGATAGGTTCTATAGGCTATGTCACAAATAGAGCATTGGCTTATTAAGGGACCATTGAACCTTGAGCATAGATATACCTAACCACATATGAAACAAGGAGTTTCGCGTGGGTCCAACAGTACGCATACTCATGGGCCACCCCCAAAAGGATTAGGGATGGTTTGCGATAACAGGGAGGACGCTTTGGCTGTCCGTCGACATAATCAAGGAGACCTGTCGATCAGTGCTACTTGCTATCCAGACTCAAAAGTTTGAACAGAGAGAGAAGAAATTCATTTGAGATTCTTTTTTTTGCAATGGAGAAAAAGATTCTCAATTCGTGCAAATAAATAAACAAATTTAAGTGATTTAAAGTAAATTTCAATTAGGTCCAAATTCTCCTTATTAAGCATTCTTAAAGAAAGAATACTTAATCTTTGTTGGGGTACCCTTGTGAATACTCAAATTTTGAGGCTCAAAAAGCCCCTCGGACTGCAAACAGTCTGGCCAGACTGGAGGCCATTTTGGAAATTTACTGGAAGTATACCAATATGGTACTTAAAACGTCCGAAAAATTACGAGGATCATAGAACTGGTCCCGGAATAATTTTCGGAGGTCTGGAACTCCCGAAAAAGCCTTTTTTTCTGGACTGTAAGCGGTCCGGCCGGACCGGAGGCCATTTTGGAAGTTCACCGGAAGTATACCAATACGGCACTTGAAACGTCCGAGGCGTCGCGAGGATCACGGAACTGGTCCCGGAATATTTTTCGGAGGTCCGAAACTTCCGAAAAAGCCTCCGGAACAAAAAATCAGCAGAACCGCCGAGCTCCGGCGGCCCAGGCCCCCGAAACAGTCCGTTTTGCCTATAAATTGGCCCCGAGGCCCTCAGTTTTACTCACTCAGTCTGTGTTGATGGACGCTCCTTCTCCCCTACGCTCCTTGCGATTCTTTACTGCTTTTCTGCATTTTAGTTTAGCATTAATTGCTTTCTTGCTTTGTTAAGTGGTCATTAAAATCAAATTAATTAATATTCCCTTAACAAGGAGCTTAACCTGGAGTTAATAAGTGGCCGTCGATTAAATCAGGTACATGAACTAAACTCTGCCTATTTAATTTTAGCACTTCATGCATGCTTCTCTTCTACTCCTAATAACTCTACAACTGCATAAATGCATCTATGTCATCATTAGGCAAACAAATTGCCTCAAGTAAATAAATTTAAGCTAAATGCCCGGTTAATTAATAATCGTGGTATTAAGGCCTAAATCCGACAATATTGGCTTAAAATACCTAGTTAATTAAATGGCTATTGTATAATTGCCTTTATTTCGAACAGTCCGGCTTAAGTCTAATTAATCAATAATTGAGACTAAAAAGCTTTAATTAAACACATTTTTGTCTTGGCAATACATTGCCTACATTGCAATTCAAATAATCGCTTTTGGCAAACAAATTGCCTGTAAGTGAGTTTAATCTTCTTCTTAAGCGACAAATCGCTTAAATCACAATTTTTGGCTAAAAGCCCTCAAGCAATTGCTTTTGGCAAATAAATTGCCTTAAGTCAATCAATTTTGGCGACAATTGCCCAATCACCAACTTTTGGCAATAAATTGCCTAAATCAACTCATTTTGGCTAAAGCCTTCAATCTTTTGGCTAAAAGCCTTAAAATCAAGCATTTTGGCGACAAACGCCCAATTAATCAATTTTCGGCAACAAATTGCCTAAATCAATCTTTTGGCTAAAAGCCTTCAAATCAACACTTTTGGCAACAAATGCCTAAAAGTCAATCAATCTTTGGCAAAATGCCTAAAAAATGCACGAAGCATACACACACTCATGCATAAAGCATACCCATTCAAAGCCCTCTAAAAGAGGCCTATCGAACTACGTTGACTTTAATCTTCCATTCAAACGGAAGTACGTAGGCACGTTTGGGATTTAACCCCGAGCGGCAAGTCAAAATCACATAAACACTTTCATTGGTCCAATTGCATCATTTACCCTGCAAAGCATTCATTGTTTTGGTTAGTTCATCAGCATGACATAGTCTCGGGATCCACCTCGGGTTCGTAGACCATGCCTTAACATTGGGTTAATTAATCTAGCATTTAGGTTAATTAAAATTGGAGTCACTTAGGGTTTTTTCCTAGTTTACCCTAAAATAATTAAACAAGGTGGCGACTCATACATTCACGTGCATTTCTGCCCTTAGTCACATGCATCATATGCCTGATATTTGGGGTGGGGGTTCACAGTTTGGAGACTCTGCTGGGGATTGTGTAATCGTTTTACATAAAGTGGACTATAATTGTTGTGTAAACTAACCTGCCCTTCTTTAGGGTATTATTTTACTATGCCTTGTTTTGCAGGGTACTCTAACAAAGATTAAGTATTCTTTCTTTAAGAATGCTTAATAAAAAGAATTTGGACCTAATGAAATTTACTTTGAATCATTCAAATTTGTTTATTTGCACGATTGAGAATCCTTTTCTCCATTGCATAAAAAAATGAATTTCAAATGAATTTCTTCCCTCTCTGTTCAAACTTCTGAGTCTAAATAGCAAGTAGCGCTGATCGGCAGGTCTCTTTGATTATGTCGACGGACAGCCAAAGCGTCCTCCCTATTATCGCAAACCATCCCTAATCCTTTTGGGGGTGGCCCATGAGTATGCGTACTGTTGAACCCACGTGAAACTCTTTGTTTCACATGTGGTTAGGTATATCCATGCTCAAGGTTCAAGGGTCCCTTAATAAGCCAATCCTCTATTTGTGTCATGGCCTATAGAACCTATCCTTTAGAGTTGTATGCACCCAATGATGCTGAATCATTCTATTAAAATGAATTATGTTGTGATGTTGTGCACATTCACACATTCATCCCATGCTTCACAAAAAAAAAAAAAAAACATTCCATTTCAAAGCTGGAAAATCACATTTTGGTCCCTGAGACCTGAAAAATTACATTTTGGTCCCTAAGACCTGAAAAATTACATTTTGCTCCCTAAGACATGGAAAATTACATTTTGGTCCTAAAATTTCCAATTTGGCCACAAAGGCCCAAAAATTCACGTTTTGGCCCCTAAGGCCCAAAAATTCCCAATTTGACCCCAATGGCCCAAAAATTCGCAATTTGGCCACAGAGGCCCAAAAATTCACGCTTTGGCCCCTAAGGCCCAAAAATTCCCAATTTGGCCCCAAAGGCCCAAAAATTCGCAATTTGGCCACAGAGGCCCAAAAATTCATGTTTTGGCCCCTAAGGCCCAAAAATTCCCAATTTGGCCCCAAAGGCCCAAAAATGCCCAATTTGGCCACAGAGGCCCAAAAATTCACATTTTGGCCCCTAAGGCCCAAAAAATTCTCAATCTGGCCCCGAAGGCCCAAAATTTCTCGATTTGGCCCCAAAGGCCAAGAAATGCCCAATTTGGCCACAAAGGCCCAGAAGTTCACATTTTGGCCCCTAAAGCCCAAAAAAAAATTTTTTTTCTTTGAGAACTTAGGGCCATTCGAAAAGTCGAGGTGTCCAGCCCTAAGCACTCTACCTTACATATCACATCCTATTGGGTCCTATCCTAGGTGTCCTAGCATACCATACACTACCCTACCTCACACTATCTCACATACTCTATGAAAACACCTTATATAGGATAGTCTAATCGTTTTGACTATGTCCTTTCATAGGTACCCCCTGTTCAAGTGCCAGCATCAGTGCCAGCCACACCTACAGTGTTGTCACCAACATCACCGGCTTCACCAGCTACACCAGTTTCACCTACAACTCCTACAACCCTACCTACATCAATGGCATCACTCACCGACATCCAAACCCTCATTGAACAACTAGAGGCCAGGATGGAGGCCAGAATGAATGAGGCATTGGCTGCCCAAAGGACTGCCCTGATAGCTGAACTGGGTAATGGAAATGGAAATGGGGCTTCGGCCGGGGGAAGTGGACCTGCTGCCTCCAATCAGGGTCCTGTTGCTGAACCTACAAACCCTGCCCTGAACCTGGATGACATGCCCTCCAAAACTGCTTCTGAGCTGGAAGCTCAGAGAATTAGAGAAAAACTAGAACTGCTGGAAAGGTCTGTTACTGCTCTCAAGACACACAAGGAGGTGGTGGACATGGACTCCTTGTCCTTGTTCCCTGAAGCAAGACTACCCACAAAATTCAAAATGCCCAACATGGACAAATTTGATGGAACCACTTGTCCTAAGACTCATTTGACAATGTATGTGGGTGCCCTTAACCCGTTTGGATTGAGCAGCGAGCTCCTTGATCAGTTGTTCCAACAATCCCTAACTGGTGCTGCATTAAGATGGTTTGTAAGCTTGGATCGTTCCAAAATGAAGAATTGGGAGGACATATGCAATGCTTTCAACACGCAGTACCATTATAATATCGAAGTGGATGTTACCCGGAGGGAGCTGGAAACCGCTAAACAAAAGATCAATGAGCCCTTCTCCTCGTTCCTTTCGAGGTGGAGAGCCAAAGCTGCTCAAATGATCAACCGACCCTCTGAACAGGAACAAGTTGACATAATAATCAAGAATTTACTGCCTGTCTACCAGTCACAACTTCAAACACAGTACTTGCCTACGTTCCAATCGCTCATTGCGACTGCAACTAAGGTGGAAGACTTAATCCAGTTGGGTCAACTCAAAGAAGACTCATACAAGAAGCAGAATCATGCTGGACTTTGAAAAACTGCCTACAAGACCTGGTTGACAATGGGTCCATCATCCCTAAGAGCAAGCTGAATATCAACCAATCCCTTGCCTAACCATGGGATTAATGCAAAAAAAAAATTGCTGAATAAGAATCTTGCGATCCTTTCGAACTTTTCTTAGAAATAAATGAAGTTTGTGTCTGAGAAGGTTGAGATCAAACCTCCAAAAGAACAAAGGAATTGTTCAAGACCAACAACAACCTGTCTGATCGATTTAAGCATCGAGAAGAACAAAGTCACTACAGTCAATCCAATCCTAGTCCATCACAGTCCACCTAGAGTCTATCTTTTAGGGTTTAGTTTTTTCTTTTCATTTTTATTTCCATTCAAGTTTTTTTCATTCAGTTCAAATTTGTAAATCTAAGTGTCTTTTGTACACAAATTTTGTCTTATCAATAAAAAGGGATCAGTTTACGTTCCAATCATGTTTATACTCTTTCCCTATCCTTTCCTGTGAAAGCACAAAAAAAAATTGAAAAAAAATAATAAAAAAAATTTAAAAAAAATGATGATAAAAAAGATAATAAAAATCGGCAAAGAAAAATGCATTCATTTGCTCTGCATCAATCAAAGCTGGGGGCATCCTAAGAAGCACCGTTAAAGGGGAAGTTTTGAAGGGCAATCATGGAAAGGATCCAGCAAAGGGTACGCAATACTTCAAACAGTACCGAGGCAAAGCCGATTGAAGGGGTTAGGGCCAGAATGGTTTCTCCGAAAACCCAGGAATGGAAGATGCTCCGACAGAGAGGTGTCTGAATTTTGAGCTTAAAAGCAACAGAATAGAGAAGTTATGTTTGGAATTGGGATGGGTCTGCACGAAGTCGCAATGCTATCCATACATCTCAGAATCAAGTTGCCTCGAAATTCTTTATGGAGAGGCTGCTTCTAAGCAAGCAAAAGGAAAAACGGGACAAAAGGAACCCCTGGTCAAAAGGAAGCAAACAAAGCAAGAGAAAAAAAATGGGTCAGAAGGAACTTCTGCACAAAAGAAAGAAATCAAGGACAAAGCTACAGGAAATCAAGTTGTCAAAAACGGGTCAACTGCAAGCTCTCCGTTAAATTCAAGCCCATCAAGGGTAGATGACAAATCATTTCAGCCATAAGGACAAAGATCAAGCGGCTGCTCATATTTAAAAAAAAAAAAAAAAGCAAGTTAAAAGAAGCAGTCATTTTCACAAATTGGATGACAACAAACACTTTGAAAATCAAGCGCCAAGCATGGCACAAGTACAAGTGTCCTTATAAACAAGGATCATTTCTCAAAACAAGGAAAAGGAAGAGTCTCCTCAAAATTCCCTATGGAGAGGAGAACCATTGAGGAAATAAGTTTCAAATTCAGAGGAAGATAAAGTTCAAGAAAAGGAATCAAATTAACCTCAAGAATTCAAACATGGCGAAGCCACAAACTCAAAGCATAAAAGCTTCTTCAACACTCAAGCCACTCAAGTTACCACCACAATGTGGGTATTCAAAACTCTTTGTGATGAATACAAGTCATATTTCAGTCAACCAGTGGTAAAACCACTACAACAACAAAGTCAGATTCGCCTAGAGCTCGAGTCAATAAGTTGATTCAACATCATCAAAGTCAGGAAGGAATCCCGCGAAGAAATCAAGCTAGAAATGAATTCTGCATCAACATCAAGTTGGGAATGAATCCCGTAAAGACATCCAGTCGGGAAGGAATCCCGCAAAGACATCAAGCCGGGAAGAAATCCCGCGAAGAAATCAAGTCAGAAATGAATTCTGCATCAACATCAAGTTGGGAAGGAATCCCGTAAAGACATCCAGTCGGGAATGAATCCCGTAAAGACAGCAAGCCAGGAAGAAATCCTGCGAAGAAATCAAGACAGCAATGAATTCTGCATCAACATCAAGTCGGGAAGGAATCCCGCAAAGACATCAAGCCGGGAAGAAATCCCGCAAAGAAATCAAGTCAGAAATGAATTCTGTATTAATATCAAGTCGGGAAGGAATCCCGAAGAAATCAAATCGGAAATGAATTCCACAATCAGCATTAAGGCGAAATTGAATTTTGCCCCAACAGCAAGTCGGAAATAAATTTCGCACCAAGACAGAAAGGAATTTCGCGCTAACATCAAGTCGGAGATGAATTCCGCACCAGCCGAGCACGAAGTTCGCATCCCGGAAGGAACTACGAAAGACCTGATTCTCCCCATCCCCCGAAGAGTTCTTGGAGATACGTAGGCAGCCGCAATGGCACGGTCACAAACATAAGTTTGCATCATAAATAGCATTTTCTCTTTGCCAATATAAAAAATAAAAAAAATAAAAAAAAAGAGAAGAAAAGAAAAATAAAAAGCTGGAGTTGAAAACCCGAAAGGGCGGCTTCAGGCAAGAATTGAGCCCGCTAGGCTGAAAACCCGAAAGGGCAGTCTAGGCAAAAGTTAGGGCAAAGAGCCTGCTAGAGTCGAAAACCCGAAAGGGCGGCTACTAGGCAAAAAAAAAAAAAAGGTGCTTTCATGAATTCTTTTAGAGAGTCCATTTTTGTAGGATAAACAGCAAAGTATGTCCTTAAAAGAAGAAAAAAAATCCCTTTCAAAAGTCTCCTTGGGAGTATATAAATCATTTTTTCCAGGAATCACTGAGTTCCTTCGAGTCAAAATTCGCTACAAGAAAAATTTGAGTCTCTAAAATCAAGTCTCCATCACCAGTGGTCATTCCACAACGAGTCACAAAAATCGAGTCATCTCAAAAGTTCATTTTGAAAGCGTCACTCTTTGAGTCATTCCACGAAAAATAAAAGAGGGAGAGGAAAATGTCAATTCAATCCCCGGGGTTTCCAAAAACAACCCTTAAAAAATGTCAAATATAATCATTGAGAGGTAATTCTTTAATACCTTATCTCCACTCGAACCATCGTTTCTTCGATCCTTTCAGACGAGTGATGTCATCCACATTGTCCGTTTCCTCAAGTCATATAAGTGGCTTTGTTCTCTTTGATTCCTCAATCGATTGGACAAGTGCAACACCAATGTTTTGAAGTATTCCATGGTCAGCACCATTCTGGGGGCAAGAAGTGATAAGAACCTTCACCATCCTCCCATCACAGAAGTAATCACGAAATTTTTAGTCTTTCATTAAGAAGAAATTCTATTTCAGCTAATAAGGGCATCAATTCTCTCAAGCAGGGGGCAAAATCCTCCAAGTCGGATTCAGGGGCAAGTGTTATAAAAAAAAAAAAAAACATACACAATCCAGGGTGAAACCCAACCATCATCAATCTCTTTTACACAAGCCCAGGGTAGAACCCGGTTAATGGTTAACCTTTTTTTTTACATAAAACCTAGGGTGAAACCCTAACCAATAACCAACCATTTTTCATCCAAAACCAAGCCATTTGATCATTTTGACTTTAGGTGGACCCTTAGTTCTCAAAGAAAAAAACAAAAATAAAACAAATCTCTTTTCAAGCCCTCATTAAGAGGCAAAACATCTTTTCAAGCCCTCATTAAGAGGCAAAATCTCTCTTCAAGCCCTCATTAAGAGGCAAAAACATCTTTAAGTTGCAAACATAAATCCATGCATTTGATCATTTAATTTCAAAGAAAAAACCAACGGCGGGGTTTCCTCCTTTGCCCATCCTCAATTTGCTCCTTCAGACAGCCACTGGCTCTCATAAATCATTTTTATGATAGCCAGTGGGGGGCAACTGTGAATACTCAAATTTTGAGGCTCAAAAAGCCAGTTTTCTCGGACTGCAAACAGTCCGGCCGGACTGGAGGCCATTTTGGAAATTTACTGGAAGTATACCAATATGATACTTAAAACGTCCGAAAAATTACGAGGATCGTAGAACTGGTTCCGGAATAATTTTCGGAGGTCTGGAACTCCCGAAAAAGCCTTTTTTTGGGACAGCAAGCGGTACGGCCGGACCGGAGGCCATTTTGGAAGTTCACCGGAAGTATGCCAATATGGCACTTGAAACGTCCGGGGCGTCGCGAGGATCACGGAACTGGTTCCGGAATATTTTTCGGAGGTCCGAAACTTCCAAGAAAGCCTCCGGAATGAAAAATCAGCAGAACCCCCGAGCTCCGGTGGCCCAGCCGCCGAAACAGTCCATTTTGCCTATAAATTGGCCCTGAGGCCCTCAGTTTTACTCACTCAGTCTGTGTTGACGGACGCTCCTTCTCCCCTACGCTCCTTGCGATTCTTTACTACTTTTCCTGCATTTTAGTTTAGCTTTAATTGCTTTCTTGCTTTGTTAAGTGGTCATTAAAACCAAATTAATTAATATTCCCTTAACGAGGAGCTTAACCTGGAGTTAAGAAGTGGCCGTCGATTAAATCAGGTACATGAACTAAACTCTGCCTATTTAATTTTAGCACTTCATGCATGCTTCTCTTCTACTCCTAATAACTCTACAACTGCATAAATGCATCCATGTCATCATTAGGCAAACAAATTGCCTCAAGTAAATAAATTTAAGCTAAATGCCCGGTTAATTAATAATCGTGGTATTAAGGCCTAAATCCGACAATATTAGCTTAAAATACCTAGTTAATTAAATGGCTATGGTATAATTGCCTTTATTTCGAACAGTCCGGCTTAAGTCCAATTAATCAATAATTGAGACTAAAAAGCTTTAATTAAACACATTTTTGTCTTGGCAATACATTGCCTACATTGCAATTCAAATAATCGCTTTTGGCAAACAAATTGCCTGTAAGTGAGTTTAATCTTCTTCTTAAGCGACAAATCGCTTAAATCACAATTTTTGGCTAAAAGCCCTCAAACAATTGCTTTTGGCAAATAAATTGCCTTAAGTCAATCAATTTTGGCGATAATCGCCCAATCACCAACTTTTGGCAATAAATTGCCTAAATCAACTCATTTTGGCTAAAGCCTTCAATCTTTTGGCTAAAAGCCTTAAAATCAAGCATTTTGGCGACAAACGCCCAATTAATCAATTTTCGGCAACAAATTGCCTAAATCAATCTTTTGGCTAAAAGCCTTCAAATCAACACTTTTGGCAACAAATGCCTAAAAGTCAATCAATCTTTGGCAAAATGCCTAAAAAATGCACGAAGCATACACACACTCATGCATAAAGCATACCCATTCAAAGCCCTCTAAAAGAGGCCTATTGAACTACGTTGATTTTGATCTTCCATTCAAACGGAAGTACGTAGGAACGTTTGGGATTTAACCCCGAGCGGCAAGTCAAAATCACTTAAACACTTTCATTGGTCCAATTGCATCATTTACCCTGTAAAGCATTCATTGTTTTGGTTAGTTCATCAGCATGACATAGTCTCGGGATCCACCTCGGGTTCGTAGACCATGCCTTAACATTGGGTTAATTAATCTAGCATTTAGGTTAATTAAAATTGGAGTCACTTAGGGTTTTTTCCTAGTTTACCCTAAAATAATTAAACAAGGTGGCGACTCATACATTCACGTGCATTTCTGCCCTTAGTCACATGCATCATATGCCTGATATTTGGGGTGAGGGTTCACAACCCTGCAAAACAAAGCATAGTAAAATAATACCCTAAAGAAGGGCAGGTTAGTTTACACAACAATTGTAGTCCACTTTATGCAGAATGATTACATAAGTCCCCAGCAGAGTCGCCAAACTGTGAACCCTCCCCCAAAAATAAGGCATATAAAGAATATGACTTAAGGGCAGAAATGCACGTGAATGTGTGAGTCGCCACCTTGTTTAATTATTTTAGGGTAAACTAGGAAAAAACCATAAGTTGGCTCCAATTTTAATTAACCTAATTACTAGATTAATTATCCCAATGTTTAAGGCATGGTTTACGAACCCGAGGTGGATCCCGAGACCATGTCATGATGATGAACTAACCAATGAATGAATGCTTTGCAAGGTAAATGATGTAATTGGACCAATGAAAATGTTTAAGTGATTTCGACTTGCTGCTCGGGGTTAAATCCCAAACGTGCCTACGTACTTCCGTTTGAATGGAAGATCAAAGTCGACGTAGTTCGATAGGCCTTTTTAAAAGGGCTTTGAATGGATATGCTTAATGCATGAGTGTGTGTATGCTTTGTGCATTTTGTTTAGGCATTTTGCCAAAGAATTGATTGATTTGATTAGGCGTTTGTTGCCAAAAGTGTTGATTTAAGGCTTTTAGCCAAAAAGATTGATTTAGGCAATTTGTTGCCAAAAGTTGGTGTGATTTAGGCGATTGTCGCCAAAATTGATTATTTGAAGGCTTTTAGCCAAAATGGGTTGACTTGTACAATTTGTTTGCCAAAAGTGTTGATTGGGCGATTGTCGCCAAAATGATTGATTTAAGGCTTTTAGCCAAAAGATTGATTAATTCAAGGCATTTTGCCAAAAATTGATGTGTAATTTAGGCAACTTGTTGCCAAAATGTGATTGATTAAACTGTAGGCAATTTGTTGCCAAAAAAACGTGCTTGATTGAGGCTTTTAGCCACAATTATTGATTAATTGGACTTTTAGCCGAACTTGTTCGAAATAAAGGCGATTACACCGTAGTTATTAATTAACTAGGTTTTTTTTAGCCAGTATGTTCGGATTTAGGCTTTAGTACCACGATCATTAATTAACCGGGCATTTAAGCTTAATCTTATTTAATTGAGGCAGTTTATTTGCCAAATTGATGACGTGAATGCATTTATGCAGCAGTTTAATTCAGAATTAGAGTAGAAGAAGAATATGCACAGAATGCTGAAATTAAATAGACAGGGTTTCGTTATTACCTGAGTCAAACGGCGGCCGCTTCTTAGCTTCAGCTTGAAAAACTCCGGATTAAGCTCCTCGTTTGGGGAATATTAATTAAAATTTATTCAATTAAGTGACCAAGTATCACAACAGCAGAATAATAAAAAGTCTACACTAAATGCAGAAAAGCAGTAGAAGAACCGCAAGGAGCGTAGGGGAGAAGAGAGCGTCCGTCAACACAGACTGAGTCAGTAAAACTGAGTGCTCGGGGCTGATTTTATAGGGAAAATCGGGCTGGAGGGCGAGCGCCGCCGCCGTGGACGGCGGGCACTACCGCCCTGGCCGGCGGGTGCTACTGCCCTGGCCGGCGGTCGCTGCCGCCGTCGCCGGCGGTCGCCGCCGCCGTCGCCGGAGGTCGCCGGCTGTCGCCACAGCCGTGGACGGCGGTCGCCGCCGCCTTGGCCGACAGACTTGCTAGTTTTTCGTTCCAAAGGCTTTTTCGGGAGTTCCGTACCTCCAAAAAATATTCTGGGACCAGTTCTGTGATCCGCGTAATTTTTCGGATGTTTCAAGTACCATATTGGCATACTTTCGGTGAACTTTCCGAATGGCCTCCGGTCCGACCGGACTATTTGTAGTCCGGGAAAACAGGCTTTTTGAGCCTCAAAATTTGAGTATTCACAAGATTATATGGTGTGACAATGACAAGCCATGATGAATATTGTTGTCCTGATTGGCCAAACGGCTAAAATCCATCAGTATGTGTTGACGCGTGTTTTTATGACCCCACCTAACCCGATGAGGATACAAGGATGTGGAATAAGGAATCAGGGTCAACCAGAAGTCTTTAAACCAAGAATCGATTTAAACCAGTTCAAGGAAGTCTGATTTGCGCTAGGGTTGCGTCACGCAGCTATAAGGTGTGTGACGGCACTAATAGTTGCGTCACCCAACTCTAACCAGGATGACGTCACCTTGAAAAGCCCACATAATGGTTTTGCTTTTTGTGTGGATACGTGGCAACGGTCCAAAAAGTGAGCTGCGTCACGCAGCTCTCAGGTCCGTCACGCAATTGTTAGTTGCGTGATGCAGCTATGTTCTGTTGCCCTACCCATATAAATACTGCATTTTTATCTTTTAAAAAGGGGACTTTTTGAGAAAACTGGAGAGCAATTTTTGAGAGAACACAGAAAACATTTGCGGCTAGGTTTTCTACAAGAACTCCTTTGAGTTATCTTGAAGAAAAACGAGCTTTAGAGATTAACTAGGTTGAAAAACAAAATCACAAAAAAAGAGAAAAAGAGAGAAAAGAAAAGAAAAAGAGGTTTTTTGGTTAGAACTTTGTAAAAAGACCTTCTGGCATCTCGAAACATTATTCCTAAGGCATTCAAATCGTGTGCAATCCTCAAATCTGAGGGTTAGGTAATCATCTAAACCCTTCTTGGTATTTTCTTAGTCATTAGTTTATTTATATCCATTTTGTTGATATTTGGGTAGTTTGATATTGGTTAAATAATATTCTGCCTATTATTGGACATTTCTGAAGTATATTAAACAAATTTTGATAAAAACAAAACGTAAAAAAGGTAGTTTGAAAGGTAGTTACGGACCAGAGCAGTTGCGTCACGCAGCTACAAGCTGCGTGACGGAACTGTTCATGTCCAAAAGAGGTTGACATTACCCCGACTAGCTGCGTGACGGAACTGTTAGAGCTCATAATTTTATTTTTGTTTATAACTTTTTATTTAATATTGTATTTTAAATAAATGACGGATGAATATGAAAGTTTTGGTAAAGTCACGAACAGCTGCGTCACGCAGCTATGAGATCCGTCACACAGCTATTCTATCCGTCACGCAACTGTTCTTCCATAGAACAGCTGTGTGACGCGACTGTTCTAGGGTTCCAGAATAATTTTACTTTTTATTTATTATTATTATTTTGTGTAATTAAATAAATGTTCAATTTCTTTTTATGATTCAAGAAATAACCAATAATGGGCAGATTATGGTTTAATCAAATCAAATAGGTTAATATTTTATTATGCATGTTTACGGGATTTTAGGGTTTATTGTATTTTAATTGGGTAGAATGTATTTTAAATCCGGTTTGTGGCCCGCCTTTAACCATAAGGCAAGAGCAGGTCGTTTAATTATTTTAATTGCTATGGGTTGAATGATTGCTTTGGTTTGAACGATTATGAATGCAATGAATGGATTTATTTGGGACGATTAAATAATTTTCCATATAGGAACTCGGTTCGATTTATTCGGGTTTGGTTTAAATAAATAAATTGGCTTTTCTAAATTAAAATGAAATTAGAAATTGTAGGTTAAAAAAGGTCGGTTTTCCAGGCGTCGACTTCCAACGGGTCGACGTACCCAATTCCCTTACCCAGAATCGCACTTGGTGCGCCTGATCAGTCTTTTAAATAATTGGCCTTAAATAAAATTGGGTTAAATGAAGTCACTTTTATAAAATAAAATTGGAAACAGTCCCATTGCCGAAATAATGGGTGGCGACTCAAAATATTTTATAAGACCGATTTATCAGCATTGCGTTCCTAAAAGGTTTTGTCACCATTTTCTTAATAAGAATCACATTTCCAATCCAACAAAAAAAAACATTAAATCGAGCATTCTTCGTGTCGCTCGGGGGCAGTGCGAAAACAGTACGAAGCCCCAATCTCACGTTTCTCATATCAGCAGCAAACACAGGATGAATGTTATCAAAATGTTTCCACGCTTCAGAGTCTGACGGATGAGTCATTATACCATCATCATATTCATGCAAAGCATGCCATGTCATGTGTTTAGCTATCGCCTTAGATGCATATAACCTTTGAAGGCGAGGAACAAGAGGGAAATAATACATCTTCTTGAAGCCTTCTCTCTTTGTACTCTACCAGTCCCTTGACCCCGCCGTTGATATCTTGGAAGATTACAAAACTTGCATTCTCTGAATTCCGAGTCAACACCCCAGAATATCATATAATTATTACGGCAGCAATCAATCTTTTCTACAGGTAGTCCCAATCCCCGAACTAATTTTTTTGTCCGATAAAAATTATCAACCATTGAATGGCCTTCAGACAACACTTCCTTTGCTAACTGCACAAAATCATCGTAACACCTTTCTGAAAAATGGTGCTCCGCTTTCATGTGTAGTAATCGTGCCACAACAGACAGAACTGAATGATTCTTGCATCCAGGCCACAGTTCATTGTTAGCTGTACTTAGCATGTCAAACAATTGTTGTGCTGCTACGTTTGGCGATTCCTCCATATTATCCCAATCACATTGTACTCTACTCGCATCGATTACCATATCATTGCATTGATTACCATACAGAAATTGATACGGCTGAACTTCTAAACTTACCGGAATGGAGTGGCCTGACCCACTGGCAACTCGAGCTTCACCATGATGTATCCATTCGTAATAATTTTCCACGAACCCATTTTTGCACAAATGAAGTTTCACTGTATCGATGTCTAAGAAGGCTCAATTTCGGCACTTCTTGTGATTACATAGACACCTCAACTTATTACCATCCATAAAACTGGGATTACCAACTGTAAACTGTATAAACACCTCCAATCCTTGCAAGAACTCTTGTCTTAATATCCCATTGACCTCGAACCTCCAGTACATCCAATCTCGATTATTTCGCATTTTTTTACCTAATTAACAATGTGTTTATAAAGGGTAAATTATATGTAATTGCATTAGTCTAAACCATCCTTAAAACATGCCACTAATGTAATGTTCAATTTACACTTATAACTAACTAAGGTTATTTCTATAATAAGGGTAACTATATATAAATGTAAAATCACTAAGTTCATTTATTCAATACAAAGATTATATATATATATATATACCAAGATGGTGGGATTTTATATATATATATATATAAAATCAAGATGAATGGATTTTAGAGGGGGTTGTACCTCCTCCAGTTATTGATCAAATAAAACCAAATGTCAATTTGCAAAAAATTGAACAATTTGAAGATGGTAAAGTAACTTTAAAATTTAATCGCAGTCAAAGTATGAGGTATACAGGGTCATCTTCCTCTGTTACAACAGATGAAAATGATAAACCTAGTTCTTCCATACCTTCTGTGATTTATGCTAAATACAAAGATAATGAATCTAAACCAATTATTCAAACCATAGTAAAACCAAGATATTCAACTTCAGACATTCCAAGTAGAATGAAAGGTGTTGATTATAGTAATTCTATACCACAGGCAGTTTATAATCCTGTAGATAATTATGTAAATCAACAGTCAACCTTAGTCAATTCACCTGAATCACCAACAGCTTCAGCTATCACTGAAAATGTTAGTGATATAAATAGAGAATTAAATGTTCTTAGTAAAATAGATATTGAGAAAAGTTTGATAAAAGAAATATCTAAAACTAAAAATTTACTTAAAATGAAAAAGATATTAAAAATTTACACTTTTGAAGAATTAAAATATGACTATTTAGAATATAAAATAAATAATCAAACTGAAATTAATTTCTTTGATTGGTATAAATTAATTAAAGAAAATAAATCTGAAAAAGATTTAAACCCTATAACAATTAGAGATAGAAGACCTGAATGGATAGTAAATGAACAAACCATAAAAAGTGATTTTCCTCCTAAAACAATTAGTAAATTAAAATATCAAGACAATGAAATTATTTGTGCACCTTATAAAATTGCTCAAGATAATGATGTAAATAAAAAGGTAATTGAACAAAATAACTTTAGTAATGCAAGTTTAATTTGTTTAAACTCACAATTAAAACGCATAGAACATATGCTTGAAGATAAACCTTTAGTTATGGAAAATATAAAAGGAAAAGAAATAGTAAAATCTCATATGTTTAAGCCTTACCAAATTTCTCAGTCAAGTAAAAAAGAATTTGTAAATAAATTAAAAGATCAATTAAGTAGACTTCAGGTTAGTTCTGCAACTATTCAACAAGTAGCTCCTGACACTCCTCAAGCATCTGTAAATATGATAGAAGAAAACACCAACTCTGATGTTAGTGAACCTGACTCAGACAATATTAAACGATTTGAAATCAATCCTATAAATCATCATAGAGAAATAGTAAATAGAGCACCAGACTTAGGAATTGTTGATAAACCTAATACTATATCTCAATTTAAATATAATGCTTCAACAATTTATGAATGGAACATAGATGGTTTAAGCGAATATAATATCTTAAGTATTTTACAACAAATGACAATGGCTGCAAATGCTTATAAAACACAGTCAATCATTTCTGATAAAGAAATCTTAATTGCTGGATTTACCGGTCAACTTAAAGGATGGTGGGATTATCATCTCACTGACCAACAACATTTAGAAATTCTAAATTCAATTCAAATAAATGATGAAGGTGAACCTATATATGATGAAAATGGTGAAGTAATTCAAGATGCAGTGTCATCTTTAATTCTCACTATTTCACTTCATTTTATAGGAGATCCATCTCACTTAAAGGATAAAAATGCAGAGTTACTTAGTAATTTAAAATGTAGAAATTTAGGTGATTTTCAAAATTATAAAACGACTTTTCTCACTAGATTAATGTTAAGGGAAGACTCTAATCAAAGCTTTTGGAAAGAAAAGTTTTTAGCTGGGTTACCTTATTTCTTGGGAGAAAAGGTTAGAAATCATATTAAACAACAACATGGTCAACCTATACCCTATAGTAAATTAACCTATGGACAATTAATTAGTATAATTCAAAAGGAAGGTTTACAAATATGTCATGATCTAAAACTTCAAAGAAAGATAAAATATGAAATGCAGAAAACTAAAAAAGAATTAGGATCTTTTTGTAAACAATTTGACTATAGTATAACTTCTCCACAGAAATGTGAGGGCCAATGTTCTAAAACAAATAAACCTAAAAAATATTATAGAAATAAATACTCTAAAAAACAATATAGGTCTACATCTAGTCAAGATAAATTTTATAGTAAAAAGAGAACAAAATCTTCTTATAAAAACAAAAATAAACAACCTTCTAAATCTACAACTAAAACTTCTTATAAAAATTTGACTTGTTACAATTGTGGTAAAAAAGGGCATACATCTAAATTTTGTAAATTTAATAAAAGATTACATGAATTAAATTTAGAAGATAATGTTTTAAATAAAATTTATGAATTATATATTGATTCGGATTCTTCGGAATCTGAGACTAATGAAAGTGAAAATCAAATTGATGAATTAGGAACTACTACAAGTTCTTCCAGTTCATCAAAATTTTCTTTAAATATGTTATCTAAAGATCAAAGTAATTTATTAACAGTAGTTAATGGAATTGAAGATCAAGAAACTAGAGCTAAACTTCTTAAAAAACTAATAAAAAGTTTTGAAGACGAAGATGATATAAAAAATATTACTCCTAAAATTCAGTCTAATACTTATGATTTAACTACCATATTAAATAAAAATAAACCTAAAAAGGTCGATGCGGATGAATCTACTAAAGAATTATATAAAGACATTAAGATACTAAAAAATGAAGTAAAAGAATTAAAAACCCAACTTCAACAAAACTCTAAAAAAATAAAAATACTAGAATCCCAACTTATTTCCAGTTCTTCCTCAGAAGAAGACGAACCAGATAATAATTTAAAAATAAATGAATTAGATGAAGATGTAGATTGTAATTTTCTCAATTTATTACAAGAAATTACTTCACGAAAATATTTAGTAAAAATAAACATTCAAATAAATGATTTTGTGATAAATGCAATTGCACTCTTTGACACAGGTGCAGATTTAAACTGTATAAAATCTGATCTAGTTCCTAAAAGATATTGGTTAAAAACTAGTGAAAAATTAAGTACAGCCAACAAATCTAAACTTGAGATTATAGGAAAAACAGATGCAATAATCATAGAACAAGCCTTAGAAATAAACACAGTATTTTTACTTTCACCTCAGATAAATTATATGGTAATCTTAGGCACTCCATTTATAAATCTCATCACACCATATTCAGTTAAAGAGGATTGTATTAAATTTAAAATAAAAAATTGCAAAGCTCAATTGGAATTTACGGAAAAACCTAAAAAGAAACAATTAAATTTGTTAAAAGCTCATTCTATTAAAATGTTAGAAATAAATTCTTTAATCAAATCTAAAGAAGAAAACTTAAAAGATTTGAAAAATAATGCATGTTTAAATAGAATTAAAAACCAATTAAATTCTGATGATATCCAAAATAAAATCTCAACTCTAAAAAATTTTATGGAAACCAAATTATGTGCTGACCATCCAAATGCTTTTTGGGATCGTAAACAACACATAGTGGACTTACCATATGAAAAAGATTTTGATGAAAAAACCATTAAAACTAAAGCTAGACCAATTCAGATGAGTCCTGAATTGATTGACCATTGTAAAAATGAAATTCAAGATTTACTTAATAAAAAATTAATTTCTAAATCTAGAAGCCCATGGTCTTGTGCAGCTTTTTATGTGAATAAAAACGCTGAAATAGAACGAGGTGCTCCCAGATTAGTAATAAATTATAAACCATTAAATACAGCTTTAAAATGGATTAGGTATCCTATTCCAAATAAAAAAGATCTATTAAAGCAACTCTATAATGCAAATATTTTTAGTAAATTTGATATGAAATCTGGCTATTGGCAGATTCAAATTGACCCTAACGATAGATATAAAACAGCATTTACCGTTCCATTTGGTCAATACGAATGAAATGTAATGCCTTTTGGATTAAAAAATGCTCCTTCTGAATTTCAGAGGATCATGAATGATATTTTTAACCCATATTATAAATTTTGTATTGTTTATATTGATGATGTGCTTATATTTAGTACAACTCTAGAAGATCATTTTAAACATTTAAAAACATTTTGTATGATCATCGAGAAAAATGGTTTAGCATTAAGTAAAGCTAAAATGGATTTGTTTAAAACTAAAATAAGATTTTTAGGTCATTATATAGAACAAGGTAAGATTCAACCTATAGAAAGAGCACTTGTTTTTGGTAAAAAATTTCCTGATGAAATTTCTAATAAACCCCAATTACAACGTTTTCTTGGTTGTTTAAATTATGTAATTGATTTTTATCCAAATTTAAATTGCATGATAAAACCTTTACATAATAGACTTTGTAAAAATGCTGGTCCTTGGACAACTCAGCACACTCAACTCGTAAAAAAGATAAAATCATTAGTAAAAGAAATTCCTTACTTATATATTCCTGATCCTAATGCTTTTAAAATTGTTGAAACTGATGCTTCTAATATTGGTTATGGAGGCATTTTAAAACAAAAAATTAATGGTAAAGAAAGAATAATCCAATATACTTCAGGTCATTGGACTTCAACTCAATTAAATTATTCTACCATTAAAAAGGAAATTTTAAGTGTTGTTATTTGTATAAATAAATTTCAATCTGATCTTTTAAATCAAAAATTTTTACTTCGTATTGATTGTAAATCTGCCAAAGAAGTTTTACAAAAAGATATGGAAGCCAATCCAAACGTTTGAAAGACTCTTTTTAACTGGTCAAACCCAATGGTATTTATCAGACAGAGAAACGAATTAGGACACCCAATTATTATTTGTCCATAAATACATTTGCCAAGACTTGTGCCTGGCCCACTGATGGAGGAGCACGGCGGGTTCATTGAATTGCCAGTTCCAGCGCATGAAACCGACGGTTCAAAATTTTTAAAATATTAAATTTGAATCGGCCTTTGAATCTCTAGTCTGGTCTGGTTTCGGTTCTGTGCAGTTCCGATGAACCGACGATTCCGATCACGGTTTCGGGCAATATGTGTATTAATTTTTTAAAACAAATAAAAATTTGATTCTAAGGTGTCCTTTTTCTGAAAAAATTAATGTGAATTTAAAAAAAATATTTTAAATAACTTTTAGAATACTCGTACTCATATAAGCAATAAAATTAATTAATTTTATCAAATAATCAAATGAATTATCATTTTATTTTGTCTAAATATTATTAATTAAATAAATTATCAAAAAAATTTTAAAAATACTTCAAATAATGTAATTTTGAACTAAGTAAAATATTTAAAGGAAAAAAATGTTAAACTCATATTTGTATTAAACAATATGATTATATACTAAATTTTATAAAACATGCTAAGTTATTATAATTTTAAAAATAAAAAAAAAATTTAGGATTCCAACCTGACCGGGATCGTCGGTTCTGACCGGTTTAGATTCAGAATTTAACATTCACATGAACCTTAACCGATCTTAAACCGACGGTTTCGGTCTGATTTCGGTTCGTCTACAGTACGGTTTGATTCTGGTTCAAACTAGATTTTGACCCATAATATATCATTGGAATGGCAGTTCTTTTTAGTTGATAATAGTATAAAATTTGTACCAAAATTCCATTTTTGAAAAAGTTGTGTTCGAAATATTGAACATAAATTACTTTCGTTTGCTAGATTAACCTTCTATCTTTTATCAATTTGCTACTGGTTTGAACTGCACCTTTTATGACTGATTTTTATTAATAAGAAGTTGTGAAAAACATATCTTCCCAGTTATTAGTTTGAACTGCTTCTCTTGTAATTGAATTGTAGTGATATGAGAGTGTAAAAAACACAGTTCACATAAATCACATTCATAATTTTTTTTTTTAGTTACATTTAGTCAGGTTTCTTAAAAATAATTATTTTTAAATCATTCTAATCCTATGTTATTCACGTACTTATAATCTTAAAATGGATCTAATGGATTTTAAGATTAAATTTTTGTGACAAAAATCAATTCAAAAATTAATCAAATAAATTATATTATAGAATAAGGCTCACTTTACTCCCTCAACTTGGACACAATATACAATTTATCCAAAAATTAACTTTTTGGACAATTTGTACCCTGAACTTACAGCAAAAGAACAAAATGCCCAAATTTTTAAGAAAAAATTTGTTTTATAAAAATTACTCAAAAATCATAACTTAAAAATTTTAAATAAAAAATAAAAAATTATTTAAATATATAATAATTATTATTAAATTTTACGGTATTTGATTTAAAATAATTTAACAAGTATTTGATTTAAAAAAATATAAAATTAGAAAAAATTTGATTATATTGAAATATTTGGTTAAAAAAATATTTATTATTTTTTATTGATTATTTTTTAAATTATATTTGATTTAGATTAAATATTAATTACTTTTCAATCATATTTATATCAAATAATTTATTTTTGAACAAAAATTGGAATTTTGCACTTTTAATGTAAGTTCCATGGTTAAATTGTACAAAAAGTTAATTTTTGGGCAAATTAAATGTTGTACCCAAGTTCATGGGGCAAAATGAGCCTTATTCCATCATATATTGCTTACAAGTTTGAGAACCCAAATTAAAAGCCAAAAACATAAATTAATCAATGAACTTTTTTATTTTAAACTTGTGGCACTGAATTTTATTTTGACCCATTGAATAATTAAACTTATAAAATTACATCTATTAAACAGTTTAACTAGAAAAATTATTTTATTGAACACTTAGACTTATAAAATTAAATCAATTAAGTACCTCTTAGATGGTCCAAAAATGTGAAAATTATTTGTCCAAAAAAATTGTGCTAACCACATATAAAATCAATACTCCCTCTGTCCATTTTGTTTGCTTGTTATTGCCTTTTTGGATGTCCTAAAATATTTGCAATGTTTCTAAATTTAGATATGTAAACAATTATTTTTTCCATAATAATTTTTATGATTTGTTCATTAAATGAATGACTTTTATTAATATTTTAATGAGTTCAGGGGAAAAAAATGGCAAAATAACTTTTATTCACTGAATTCTTAATATGCTTGTTTTGTCAAACCATGCAAATAAAATGGGACAGAGGGATAATTTTATATATAAAAGCCAAAAGCTCTAAAAAATATTATTTTTATTGTGAAAAGTATATAATATTAGGAAAATTCATAATTTTATGGGGAAAATAGGTGTCCCTCAAAATTGAGAATGCCACAAAGTTAAAGTAAGAAAGTTTTAGTGAATTTATATGTTTGATCCTAAATTAAATGTTGTTTCTTTTGGACATGAAAATAGCATATTAAATTAGGCATGATAACGATTCAATTTTAAACTGAAGAATCAGTCAAAATTGGCACAAAATCATGATCAACGTTTTCTGATTTTAAACTGTAATCGAAACTATATATTTATAGTTTGACTATAGTTCTTTATTTTTTGAAAATGAGATCGGCGTAGTTTGAAATCAACTGTTCCAAATTGCAACTATAAAAAAAAGTATTTTTCAAAAAAGAACCCAATTTATTTTTTATTTAATTATAATTTTTAAAAATCAATTTTAAGACTTTTAATTAAATTGACTTAGTCTTTTAATAGCAATATTTATTATTATTATTTATTCAAGCCACGAATTTGAAAAATAGTAATTTTAAACAGTTTAAAAGAAATTATTTAATTTTAGTTTCAAGCCGAAACAAAATTAAAATCTGCGGATCTAAAACTGAGTTTAAAAACTATTGAAAAGTGGCTCACTTTTAATTTCACTTTTTTTAGTAATCGAAATCCGGAGTTCTAAGACCTTGATCATACATACGAGAAATAACTATGATTATGTGTGATGGCAAAAAGCTTTTCACCATAGCCACCAATAAATTGTGGTATGCAACCCACTTTGATAAGATCATTGGCTTTTGACTAAAATTTACTTTTCAAAAAACAAGATCATTGGCTTTGTGGCAACAATAACAGACTTTGTATTACCCCAAATGCCAAATAAGTACCGGAAGCCAAATTAAACGATGAATAGCTTTTTCTATCAAAATACTATGTCATTTCCTGTTCAAAAAACCAAGAAAGAAAAGTATAATATATTGAGACTAGTCTAATTTATCCTTCGCGCCTTTTTGAATATGTAGAAAATATTTCATAAATTTTATCGTTCTTTTCAGTGTATGATCAAAGATATTCTTATTTGAATCAAATACTGTTTGTAATTTATTTGATGTATAAATGGATCCACACACCCAGTATAGGTAATTTATTAAAAAGAATTGCATATAGGTGTTCAATGATAATAATTTATTTGTATCCTTGATCTTTGTTTAACTTCGCTGATGATTAAGGGCTAATTTTATGGAAAAATCCCACTTGTGAAAGTAACAAAATATATTAAAACATTAATATCGTTAGTAGACTAAATCATTAAAAAAACTCCAAACTTTACATTTAGTTTTAATTGTACCTTAAATTCAACTTTCTCCTTTTAATATCCTGAATTTCAATTTTAGTTATAATAACACCCTAATTTTAAATTATCCAATTTAATGAATAAAATATTATTTTCGTTGGACTTACATGGTCAGAGTAATCAAAAATTCAATATTTACAACACTCTAATTAATATTAGCTATGAATTTTTTTTTTTTAATTCATAAAAGCCAAGTAACATAATAAATATTTTTTGTTTTCTCTTTTTTTAAGCCTGAAAATCAAATTATATAGGTTTCGAGTAGAAAGTACAATGAAATTGACAGTCATGTAAAGGTCGGCCGACACAACAACAAATATCCTTAGGTTTATTATTTTCATTTTATGTCTACCCTAAATTTTGAAGGAGATTTATTGTGCACCTAAAATTACTAATTTTAATAAGAGAAAAGATTTTTGGCTCATGGTGATACATGATCATGGTATTTAAAATGATACTTTTATCTAGATTTAGTAATGTCAAATGTTATTTTCGTCTCTCATGTAAAATTAGTAAATTTGATGTGGGAGAGAGATTTAAAATTTGAAGTTCAAATATTTCTCTTTCATCATTTAATAATGCCTAATCTTTAATTTCACTCCGAACTTTTCAAATAATTGCAATTTCACTCTAAATTAACCTTTGTATGTTGGGCACTCTGAACTTATCAATCTAGTTGCAATTACACCATAATTTGAATTAATATCTAACTCATTATTTTTGCATCTTAAAATTGATTCAATTTTAAAATTAAATACAAAATCTTAATTTTTTTAATTTATTATATGAATACTTGGGTTTGATTTTATTGTTTGTTATTTAAATACTTAGGTATGGAGTATATTTGTACATTATTTTAATCAAAATTACAACCTTAGTTTAGTTTTATCGTGCAACTGCAACTAATCGACAAGTTTAGGGTGTTGTAATTCACTTTTAGGATGCAATTGCACTCCAAAAGTAAATTATAGTGTAATTGCAACTAGATCGATAAGTTCAGGGTGCCCAGAGTACAAAGGTTAATTTAGAGTGAAATTACAACTACTCGAAAAATTCGAGGTGAAATTGCATATTAGGCCATTGAACAACTCCAAACAAAGCATTAAATGAGTGAGATTATCAATGCACATGTAAGAAATTTATTTTGTTTTTACCTCATCAATTAACAGATCATATTATTCCAACTATCTTAGTGATTTATGAGACAAATAATCATATGCCACTTAATTTTTATTTAACTTGATTTTTTTTTTTTTTTTTTTTTGTTAAGCTACACTTGGTTACATTTGGAATCAAATTAAATTAAGACATTCAAATTAAAATTAAATTAAATAATAATTAAATAAGTCATATTTGTCATACTTGAAAACTAGACCCACTGTGTTAAGTCTAGAAAATATTTTCTACATATAAATTTTAATGTGTTAATAAGTGCATTGAAGAATAATTAGATAGTGAAATGCATAAATAAATTGTGAATATTTTCTAGATATTTTGTGTGTATAAAGATTGTTGAATTAGATCAATTAAAAATTTAATCATTAATTAGAAAAATAAGAATTATTGTGATAGAAAGTGTATGTTAAACATATATTAAAAATTTAACTACTAAACATAATTATTTTGTTAGTATTCAAATAGTGAGAATATAAAATAATGTCGATTGTACAATCATGAGAAAAAGGTTTTTTTTTTTTTTTTTTTTTTTTTTTTTTTTTTTTTTTTGGTAGGTCGAGTGGCAAAATGGTAAATAAGTAGTAAAAGAATGGACAAATGGATTAGAGTAATTAATTTTAACTAAATAGTTACTCTATACTTTATTAAGTCAAATTTAAGTAACAATTAATTAAATTGCACTTGGTTACGCTTGAATCAAATTAATTTTAGATAATCCAATTTAAATTAAATTAAGTCACATTTAAAATTAAATTAAATTAAGTAATCATTGATTAAGTCACACTTGATAGTTATAACTCAAATGACATATAAGTACACATTTTGGCATGAGTATGAGTAAAATCCCAAGATCAATCGTTGTACAAATCATTTTGACATTTATTATGCGTTTTTCTACGATAAGTCTATAAAATGTTCTCCACAATAAATTTTAATGCACATAAGTAAACCAATGACTTAAATGGTTAATTTATAATTTATCAAATCATGTTTAAAAATCAAATTGGAATAAAATTGAGTAACAATTGGTTAAAGTTGTATTTGGTCACAATTGGTCACACTTGGAATCATGTTCTCCACAATTGATTAAGTAAATTACATTAAATGAAGACACTCTAATTTGAACTAAATTAAGTAACCATTAATTAAGTTTCATTTGGTCTCATTTAAAATTAAATTAAGTAATAATTAATTAAATTACACGAATCAAATTAAATTTAGACAAGTAAATTGAAATAAATTAAGTCATGTTTAATTAAGACATGTTTGGAATCAAAGTAAATTCAGATAATCTAATTTGAGTTAAATTAAATTATATTTCGTCAAGTCATACTTAGTCACATTAAGAACCATACAAAATTAAGATACATTGATGAGAATAATAATGTGGGTTCACATTATTATATATATTTAATAATTTAACTCACACTTCGAATTAGATGTATTCCCACCATTTTTTGTATTATTATCAATAGTGGAGGAAGTTAAAAAGCCTCGTATCATTATATTATTGAAGCCATTGATTAAATTAGTTGCTTAATCAATGTTCATTAACTAGCTGGATTAAAATTTTTTTTGCTTAAATTAATCGTAAAAGAATTTTGATTATTGAGTTTCAACATAGTTATATTGAATTTTTAGACTTAAAATTTTTATTTAACTATAAAATTTTTTTATTAGATCGCATGACTAATCAATAGCATCCATACTTTGGTTAAAATTTTTATATTGAATGTAGACTTAAAATTTTTTATTAAAAGGATTCATATGCTAGGATTTTGTATCCTTTTAAATAAATCAAAAGAGTATTCATATACATTAGTGTTGGAATCGAACTGGATTAATCGGTCGAACCGGTCAAATCGAAACCAACTGGCTGTTTGGTTCGATCATCAAGTTGGATCGATTTTTCAAAAAAAGGAAAAATGGATTTTTTGTGAAAATCGGGTTGAATTGGTGATAAAAACTGGATTTTCTTGATAAAATCAAAAAATCAAATTTTTTGAGAAAACTGGGTTGGAAATAATTTTATTCCAGTTAATATATATTTATATAGATCTACTTATGTAAAATTATTAAAAATAAAAAAAAAAAATCATGTTGAACCGGTTCAAGCCAATCCAATCTTAACCCAGTTATGATGTCAATTTGGTTGTTAGTCCAATTTACAATTACTTGAGCATTGTTCAATCCTTATAGAATTTATTTTACGATTAAAATTTTTATTAACTACTATCTCTGTTCCATAATACTCGTCACATATAAGAAAATAGCTTGTTCTAAAATACTTATCACATTTGTAGTTTCAAGGAGTAATAAATATTTTTTCCATGTTTACTCTTTGTATATGACCAATAATTATTACTTCAATTTTAATTGTTTTCTTAGAGAATTAGTATTAAATAAAGGGTAATATAATCAATTTACTCAACAATTTATTATAACTTAGACAAATTTAATAGTTTTGTTAAGAGATGTGAAATTCTAGATGTGACGAATATTATGGAATAGAGGTAATATATAAACTATTTTGATTAGATTGAATCAGTTTAGCCATGACCGATAGACATGATGACGTCAAAAATAATTTTTTTAAATTAAAAATTAATGATTGTCATTATTGTCAACACGTATAATTAATTATGTGACAAATTAAAGAAAAATCATTGATTGAGGGAACATGTATTTAATGAATAAATTTCTCTCCAAAATTAAGTTTCTTTTCTACACATTATCCCTTGAAAATCACTTAAAAGCTATATTTATCATTTTGAATGTCATGATCATGGATCACCATGAGCCAAATAGCACTATTATTTTCCTTTTAAGATTTATGATACCCTATTTTAGGATTTAAAGTATAAAATTGAGTGTTTAATATTATAAGTTTATGACAGTGATTTTTCACAAGTGTAGGAAATCACAAAAATAATATAGAATGAGAAGAGTATCGTTTCCACAGAAATTGTATACCAAATACCGAAATTATATTAATTTACTATTATTTAAACCGTGATTTAGGGAAATTATTTTAAGAAACTAAATTTGACAAATAAAGATAATAAAAAGAAATCAAGCAAACAATTTTTTTGATTAAAAGAAATCAAGGATTAAAAACTACTAGGGATTTTGACTTCGCTTAATTCTATCCAAGTTATTATATTAGTTCTTTAATCAATTTTAATTGTTCAAGTATGGGAAACAACCCTAAAATCACTAACAAGCTCTCCCGATGTATTGTTAGCAATTTTTACCCAGTCTAATTACCTATCTTCTAATAGTGCAACCAAATATGAATTAAATCATTAATTTTTATGGTTTGTTTATGAGTTCATAACTTAAGGTTGTTAACTTATGAAAACAACCCATGAGTCAAACCATATAACTTCCACATCAAGTTATTATTCTCATGTAATTTATTACCTTTTCATATCAAAAACCCTTCTCCTGATAGTGATTAATGAAATAAATCAATTCAGGGGAGAAACTCTGCCTGGAAACATTAAGCTCAATAATAAATTATACTTTGAACAAAGAAAAACAAATCTAATATTACAAATTGGAAAAGAAATTAAGCTACATCAAATCCTTAGTACGAGAGTTTAGTTCGACATAGTAATTAAATAAAACTCAATGAAACTTGATAATAATTCCATAATCAATGTGAATAATGAAAAGTAAAAACAAAATTAAGAGTTTAGAGATAAAAACTAGTCAAATAACGTGGATGGCTTCCTTATATCTTGACACAATGCTTGATCACTTGAAGTCTTAAAGAGATAAAAAAAATAATAGAACGAAAGATATTAAAACTGGATCTCCCTTTACAATGAATTGGTTCTCTCTTTATATAGACTTTCTGAAAGAAAATCCAACTTCGTTTAGAAAATAGAGTCTTCATTAAATAATAAACTTTTTGAAAATAAGAAATTGGAATTTGTCCTCAATTAGGACTCCCCCATGCGCCTAAATAGGATTAGAAGTTGATCTGCACGTCAAGGAATCATCTTATATGGGCCATGTACGTAGTAGGGACTGGCTAGCATTCGCAACTCAAAATAAAACTTAATTCGCAGCACGGGTGTGCCTGAGCCTGAGTTCTAAGGATGATTCAACACGGGCGTGCTAAGTTGCACGGTCTGGGCATGCTAGGCTCTGAGTCTTCATGATGAAATGCAGCACAAACCGTGCTCAGGTAAGCACGCCTTTGGATTTATGTCCTCTTGTGGCACGAGCGTGCCAGATAGCACGACTTGGGCGTACTAGAGCCTGAGTCTCCACGTTGATTTTCCTTGATTCCAACACGGGTGTGTTGAGTTGCACGGTTTGGGCGTGCTAGAGACTAAGTGTTCTGCTTTATTTTACTCTTTTTTGTGCCAAAATTTTATAAATTTCTTTAAGATCAAGCAAATTATGTTTCAAGGAAGTTTTGATAAAAAATATAAATAAAACTAACTAAAGTAATAAAAACTATTAAAAATCCTAATAAAAATTAAATTAAAAATACTATAAAAATATTATCAGTTTATATTTATTTTTAAGGACAATCCCCTGGTATAAGTGCATTATATTTCTTATACACCATTTTTTTTTTTCGAATGATATTTCCTATACAGCTCAAGAAATGCAAAATCTAGTTGCATGTTCCGGGCCGATTCCGATTCCGAACCGTCTCTCGGCCAAAGGGTCTGACATATAAGAATGGCAATTGAATTTCAATTATATCTGCAAAGAAAAGAAAATGAATTGGAAAAAAAAAAAAAAAAACGCAGAGAAAAGATTGGGAGATGTTCAAGTTCCCAATGATTGAAATGTTTGCAAAAAGCTATAAAACAAGGCACAGAGACCCATAATTAAGGGCTCTGCAGAAATCTGATTAGAGAAGTTTAGATAGGCACTGCAATAGCCATAAAAAAAAGATTATTATTATTATTATTATTAGAAGCTTAGCTATTGGTAGTCTCATCGTCATCCGTCTCTATCAGACTCTTATAATACCTGTCAGCCTTTTCAACTTGGTTCCACCATTGTCTGCCATAATACAACTCTTCCTCTTGGCGGCTTGCTTTTGACCGTTGGACATTTCTAAAAGTTACTTCTATTTCTCTTCACCCTTTTATTCTTCTGCTTCTTTTTTACTTCACTTTCTTACACAGCGCGTCGAGACTGGGTTCACGTCCGACCTACTGATTTCAATTTACAAAGAAACTGTGTTGGATGGATTGGATTAGGTTTTCAAAGAATTTTGTATTTTTTCTGAACTCCAATTCGATTTATAAATATTTCTATATATATAATATTTATTGCCAAAGTTAATTATTTTATCCTCTTTTTTAAATACCACACTACTTAATTCCTAATATGTTTTCAACTTTAGATATCTTGCGGTCAGAAAAACAAAAGCTTTTATCTAAGTAAGGCTTAGAGATTATTTTTATCTTTTCATAATATATTTATCGAAAAATATAAATAAAAAAATGAACAGAATAACTATTTTTCATTCACACAGGTAAACATTAAAGACGTGTTAGTATATTACCAAAAAAAATGAAATCAAGCAGTTAATTTTAGCATAATTAGAGACCTAAGAATAATTTTTCGTGATAAAAGAGAAGAGTTCACTTTTTTTTTTTCATTGACCACATTTTATTTTGTTGAAAAGCACTACGTAGATATTTAAATGTATCAAATAAATGTCAAATATGAAAACGAAATAAAAGATTAAAATGAAGATGCATAAATTATTCGATTCAAAAATTTAAGGGTGAATACATAAATTTAATTTTGAATTTTATAATAATTTTGTGGCACGTTAAACTTTATTAATGACCTATCATGCGTTTGAACTTATATATTTTTATAATATTATACTTTTCGACACTAATATTAATAATTTTTAGAATTTTTAGTTTTTATTTATAAAATATAGACTTTGTGTATAGTTAGCATGATTTTTGAAATAATAATATTCATAAATTTTAATTTTTTGACGAGTGTTCAATTGATTTAATTTTGCAAAATTGAAGTGGTCAATTAAATAATTTTAAAAATTAAAGTGTTTAATATGTATAATTTTATAAATTAAAGTATTTTGATGGGTCAAAATAAAAGTTGAGAGTGTCACAAAGTTAAAGTAATAAAGTAATAAAAGTTATATGTTTTTAAAATATAATTAAAATAATAAATTTATTCTCGATAGAATACCTGACTTGGGAGTATCTCTATCCATTATTATTATTATTATTATTATTATAGAACTTGTGTAACATTGTTGAAAATTTTTCTTTTTTAAAGAAACTAGAATTCAGTAATTGATCCATAAAAGAACTTCACATAAGAAAGTAAATAATTATTAGTAAGAGTATCATTTAAAATATGTTATATAAAGATTATTGAAAAATATATTTAGATAAAGTTAATACTTTTTAATCATTGTAACTCCAAAATAATTTAACTTACAATTTTAATTATTTCTTTCAACAATATTTTTTTTCCAAAAATAATTTCAAACCACAATAATATAAACAGACTATTTGTTGAATATCTTGACCATGTGTAAATCATCTCCGTATTATTCGTAAAAATTTTTATGAGACTCTTAATTTTATGATGTATTAAACACTTTAACTTACTACATCTGTTATTATCACATTTGAAATTTTATATTTCTTAAGAAAATCATTAAATTTGTTTAATTTACAATAAATTATTGAGTAAATTGACTATAATACCTTTTATTTAATATTAATTCTCTAAGAAAGTCATTAAATTGAAGTAATAATTATTGGTTGTATACAAAGAGTAAACATAGAAAAAAATTTTATTACTCTTTGAAACCACAAATATGACAAATATTTTGGAACAAACTATTTTCTCAAATGTAATAAATATAATGAAATAGAGGTAGTATAAAATTTTACATGTTAAATAGTGAAATTTACAAATTATTAGATTATACCAGTTATAAAAATTTTGAACATTATTGTTTCGAAGATTGTACTAACTACATATCAAATTAAATAATATTTTACATATAAAACTTAAAAATCCTAAAACTATCATTTCTTGTGTGGAATCCTATACAATATTATTAAAGTTTCATAACTTTATAAGAATATTGTATTTCCACTTGATTTAAAGTATTTTCATCTTTATGAATGGAAAGAAACGATAGAAGTGTTTTTCTTTAAAGCCAGACGCAATATTAATTAGATTAGAGCAAATCTAATAGGCTAACGATATCTATAGTGTAGTTTAGCACTAAAATCATGTCGATACTGATGAAAGTGTATTTAAGTTTAAATAATTGTCTCAATATATTCATCTATGTACTTTTTAAGAAAAATTTTGTGGTATTTTCAACATTTACTTTGATCTATGAAATACTTTAATTTATAAAATTAAACCTATCAAACATCTCATATAACCCATCGAACACCATAATTTATAAAATTAAATAGATCAAATATTTATAGAATAGTTAAAATATAAAACTTATTATTCTAAAAGTTGTATTAACCATATACCTAATCAATATTTTGTGTATAAAAATTAAAAATCTCAAAAATTATTTTTTTTATAAAAAATGTGAAATTATTTTAAAAAATAAAATTTAGAATGCTACAAAATCGATTTTCGGAGCGCTACAAAATTGTTTTATAAAAATCCGAGGATTAAATTATATATTTAACCTTAAATAAGTAGACGAGAGAGATTGTAATGCACGTAGTAGAAATGAGAGGGATGTTCGGAGATGGGTGTCAAATGCATAATTGGAGGCATTTGTTAGGTTAATGTAGTACGTCCCTTCCGTTCAACCTAGACATGATGCTAATAAAGTAGTCACAGAGGAAATGGTTCCTCATATCATAGAGTTGTTCCAAATCAAGGCCCACCACCGCCACCACCACCAGTAGGAGGAGAAGAGAATCGTTTAATTATTACTTAATTATAAAAAAAATACTTCCAATTCCAAAATATATATTTTTTTTTATACTTTTGTCTCAAATTTTTAATTTTGTTAGATTTATATAATATTTTCTGAATCTTTTATCATTTTATTATGAATTCAATTTAACAAGGGAATAGATTTAAATTTAGGTTAGGTTTAGTAAACTTTAGTGAATAATGTAATGTAATCAAATTTTATAATAATAATGCTTAATTTTAGAACTAATAACATTTCATTCGAAAAATTAATGTTAAACTATATTGGTTTACTAAACATGGCAAATATACTTCATTATCAACATATGAAAAATTAATATAATATAATATTTTCTATTATATTAGTAAATTTCGGTTTAAGATAATTAAATTATATAAATTTTAAAAAATTACCTAAATTATCAAGATTAAAATTTTTTGACAATTTTAAAATAAAATAAAAATGACTTCTTTTTTACCATTCGAGGAGGCAAACATCCTTTTCATTAACTAAATATTTCGAGTTTGATTCTAAAATATGAAGTCTTTTTAAATATTTAGGAGGAAGGGCTTTACTCCTCGTAATGGATTCGCTCGGTGTATGTCAGGATTAGTCAGTCATGGAAGTGAGCATTCAGCCAATTTGAGCAATATTTTTATCTGATTTTTTTTAATTTAACCGAATTTAATTAAAATAATTTTTTAACCGAACTTAACTAAATTATTTTGCTCAAATTAATTTTAACAATTAACCGAATCAAAGTTTTAAAAAATTAAAACTTAATTAACCGATCGAATTTAACCATAAAAATTAAAATGTTTTCAATGTTTAATTTTATTATATACTTAATCAAAATGACGTAATTTTTAAAATCAATTAGTTTAATTAATTCGGCTAAATTCATTTTTTAACCGTTCATCGGAAATCTAATTTTTTTAATTAAATTTTGAATTAAATATTTATTTCCTGAATCGAATCGATGAGTTGAATTAGCAGCACCGAATTCTTCGCACCAGTCAAACCTTTAAATTTCGGATGGCTTAAAAGTAAAAAGGGGGGCCTTTATTATTATAAAGTTTTATGAAAGAGGTACAAAGGAGATGGACATCCTTGTCGCTTTGTGTGTAATATTGGTGAAGTGGTGAAAGTGGAAATGGACCCAACAATCAGATATTCCAGCCCTTGCCCTTATCATTGTCCCAATACTTTGACCATTGGTCTCTGTCTATTTGACCCTACAACTCTGCCCACTGCTCTATTAGTGTAGACCTGCCACTTCACTACTCTCTTTGCACGGTCTTCGTTGAATACTGTATTCATTTCTTCAAATAATAAATATAATAATAATAATAATAATGTTATATGGTAGGATCCATTTTCATGAGAGTGAGATAAGACCATCTATAATTATTACTTTTGTCTCTTTTAATAATTTTTCCAATAGCCTACGTGGCATATATCGAGACTCTACATTTTCACCGAATCTTAAAAACTTTAGCTCTCCAATTTTGCGATTTTAATTCTGTGTTTTCTTGAATTTTTATAAATAAATTATTGTATCTTTAAATTTATAAATTTTAATAATATTATATTATACATAAATTTTAATAATGAAAATATTTTAAAGAACTTTTGGCTTTTAAATGTAAAATATTGATTTCATACATAGGTAAAATCATTTTTACAATAATAATTTTTATATTTTTAAATATTTAATGAGTGTTTAATTAATTTAATTTATAATTTAAAGTGTTTAGTAGATGTGATTTTATAAATTAAATTATTTGATGGGTCGAAATAAAAATTGAGAGTGTCATGAGATTAAAATAACAAAATTTAAGGAAAAAAGTATGTATTTAGCCAAAATTTTGATTATCATCCATATTGAATTAAATTTATATTTTTAATTTCTATTTACTAGATTTAACCTATTTTAATTTTATAACAATAATAATGGTTTAATTATTATGAATTTAACTTTATCCAAAAACATAATTATCAATTAAGTTAATAATAATTATGCTTATCTAAATATAATTTTAAAATTAGTGTATTTAAGATAAATTTCAAAGGGAACTTATGTTAAACATATTTTTTTATTGGATATCTAAAATCTGTAATTACTCGGACTAATAGTAATGGGGTGTACGATTTAATTAATATTCTCACTTATACGAGGAATAAGAAGTCTTAAATTAGAATTTTCTTAAACATATAAATTTTCACCAATTTAGTGCGTTAAGACCTACCTCTATTGTGAGGTTTGGCCTCTTGGTGAATAAAAAAAAAAAACGTTTTCAAAAATTTTAATAATATTGTGACGTATGAATTTCACTAAATTGTATAGTTATAATTTTGGACAAGATTTTCATATCCAAATCCCAACAAGGCTTTTAGTTCAAGATTTTCAACAACTTTTGAGAAATATACCAATGATCTCCAGAGCCGAGTGGCAAGAGATGATGTTTTATTTCTTGATCATTGTGGGCTTCTCTTAATGGATTTGGACTGGCCCACTACCTTATAGCGAGTTGATGCATTAAGTTCAAATTTGTTTGAAATTGTAACAATGTTCCATAATACTTGTCACATTTGAAAAAATAATTTATTTCAACATAATTGTCACGTTTATGGTTTTAAGAAGTAATAAATATTTTTTTTTCCATGTTTACCTTTTGTATATTACCAATAATTATTATTTCAATTTAATAGTTTTCTTAGAGAATAAATATTAAATTAAGAGTAATATAGTCAATTTACTTAATAATTTATTGTAATTAGATAAATTTAATGATTTTCTTAAGAGATGTGAAATTCCAAATGTGACAAATATTGTGGAATAGAAAAAAAAAAAAAAAGAAATCGAGAAATATTGCAAAGTGATCCCAAAATGAAATAAGTTTCGAGGCCTTTAAACAAAGGGATCCAAGTTGATCAAAAGGCCTACATTTCTTGCCATAGTTTCCAGTACACTTCACATTCTACCAATTACAAAACAAAAAAAATACCAACACTGACAAGAAAAGCAGATTCAACTTAAACCCTTTTAATTTTTAATTTATTAAAAATTATTTTAATAAATACTCCATTTTCTAAAATTATATTGACTAATCACTTATTAAATAGTTAAAAATGTGAATTATTATTTTAAAAATTATATTAACCGCGGTAGATGTCAACATTCCATAATTAAAGTTGTGAAATTCAAGTAAATATTAAACCACAAAGAAGTTACTAAAAGTTTGATTTTTAAGTTAGTTAAACCTACTTCTAAATAGAAATTTATAAATAGAATTAAAGTCATAAATAAAGAACTTCTATTTATGATTATCTACTTATTTCAAATCCACCTCTTTACCAAGTAAAAAATCACATTATTCTATTTTTGGTGATTATAATAAATTGAATTGCTTTTAAATACTACTTAAGTCTGGTTTTCCCAAACACTAACTATTTATTTTTAAACTGACTTATAAATTAAAATTAAATCTTTAGTCAAAAAGCTCAAAGTAGCAAAACTGAAAACCCTCTAAAACTTGATCGGAGGTACCTTTTGTATGTACTATTGGACCAAGCCTACAGTCGTAATAAGTGAGGCCCTTTTGATGTTCAAATCGTAACATTTGCCAAAAGATCATATGCTCGTAGCAGCTTTCCTTCCTACAAATTGTCATGATGCGTCGCAGATGTACCATTTTTAATATAAAATTCATTCGAAAATGATAGAATGTGATTTATAATTATGTTGAATTCTATAAAATTGACTCTACGAATAGTGAAATGAACAGTTCATTCAATACCAACTAAATGGAAAAAATTAAAATTCAAATGAATTATACTAAACCGCTTTCAGAAAAATGGTCATCCGGCATTTAAACTAGGCCGAATTGTTAGAAAAAAAAAACCCTCGGATTGTTTTAATTTTACCCTAAATCTAATTTTCTTCTTCACGCACCCTCAACTTAACATTAGTTACAGTAGCACCCAAATTCAAAATCTACCCGATTTAATAAATAAACTATTAATTTTCTGGAATCCATAATCTCTCTCATAGTCAAGTTAACCAAAGGAATGGTTAATCCAAAACATACCGTTTTAAATAGAGAAATTAACAAATAAATACTGCTCTAGAGAAGTATAACACTGGAGTATAACCTAATCGAATGTCTTTGAAGCTTTTACCCTAGAGAGGAATGGAGGAGACCGGTCTTTATCTCACCATTTTTTGGCTTGAAAGCGACAGTGAAACTTTATGCAAAATTTTCTTCTCTTCGTTTCGCAGATGAAAGTCAATTAAATGAATTGGTCAAGGGTTATGGTTTGAGAAAATGAGAAGACGATTGTTGCCGTCAATAACCGAAAATGTGGTCGGCAACAAGAAGATGGAGAAGTGCAATGGGTTGAGAGAAGCTTGAAAGAGTGTTTTGGGTTAACTCATTTCTTGTGTTAACTTGACCATGAGAGGTTAGGATCCCACAAAAATAATTTTTTATTCATTAAATCCGATAAGATTTCAATTTGGGGTGCTATTATAATTAATGTTCAAGTTTAGGAACCTGAAGAAAAAAAAAAAGAAGAAGCTAGATTTAGAGTACAATTAAAACAACCAGCAAAATCCAAACACCTTTCGAACCATAATTCAGGAAATATCAGTCTCTTTTTGCTGCTTTTTTGTCCCTTCAATAGGAGAATCAGAAGTTCTAATATACTCTGCCTCGGTTCCCCTTTCAACATGCATCACTTTAACATGGCTTCAAGATATATAAGGCCTTAACTAATTATGCATTGCTGAAAATACAGTGATGAGGGTAGACAAAAAGGATTTTGACTTGCAAAAATATTTTCACATGGTATGCTATGATCAACCAACATATCCACATAAATCTTAAAGCTAAACCTATGGAGAGCAAACTTACTACTATTCCATCACTTGAAAATAATCACAAAAACTCATGACGTGATTATTCCATTGAAATCATCTTCATTTATCCTCCCTGTAAAACGAAAAATAAGAAAATTACTCAACTTAAAATAAAAGTGTTCTTCCTTGAAAGCATTTCAAAGCCCAAATGCAGCCCCTAACCAAAGGCATTAGGAAACAATTAGCATTATTTAGTCAAATTAAAATTAAAATTAAATAAAAGATACCACTAATCAATAAGAAAATGGTTCAGAGACACAGACGCACCAAGTGCAATTCTGTACTGGCTTCATTCAAGAGCATTTCAAGTTTGAACCACACTAGATCCTACTAATTCAAACATTTGATTCAGAATCACCAAGTTTGAACCAGTAATAAACAACAGAAAACAATTATTTGAATTTAAAATTACTAGAACCATTAAAGCTTTAGTGCATCTAGGAAGCTGTAGTTCAGATAAAGGCACCAATATCTACCATGGTTTGAAATAACAGAATTGGAATCAGTTTTGGAATTGGAAACAGTGAAACTGAATCTGTATTGGCTGCAGCTATCATGAATTGTTTCTCAAAATTAGTGACTGAAATGAATTTTAAATGAAGAATTCAACTACATATCTTCTTTGTCAAGACACCATGGCCGTTAGAGGCATTACATCATTATGAGAAACAGCCATTAGATTTTCCAATCACCAGTATCATAACAGGAATACCACATCAGCAGGCTACAACTCCTATACAAAGAGGCCAATATGTAACACGTTGGCAGATATCTAAAAAGCTAACGTCTAATCTCAAAAGTTAAATTTCTAAAGGCATGAACAAAGACATATAGGAAGAATTCAGAATATTCCATTGTAATAAATACATGCCAATTATACTGCGTCAAATGAATTCAGAAGACAGACAATCTAAAAATAATTCGTTATGTCTGCATGAAAATTGAATTTAACATTTTACATGTTATGCCAAATTCGTAAAGCTTCACTTCAAAAGGATAAGGGAATGCATTTACAGTTAGAATCATGAATCAAATTAGAAAGGGAGACTAGTTTAAAATACCCATAGAGTTCTTCCATTGTATCCTTCAAGCGTTCAACGTCAGCACCAACAATTTCAGCTGCCTTTTTACCATTTTCGAAGAAATGGAGAGTTGGCTGCAGAATAAGGAACAGATCAGAAAAGATTTTATCTAGCTTGCATTCCTCCTATGACAAAAAGATTGCACGTGCAGACAAGGCAGCTAAAATATACAAGCCAACTAGCTAGCGAAATAAAACTAAAAGCTAATTCATATAAATTATCAATTGCAGGAACAATAATAGTACTCTTCCTGTCTTCTGCTTAATAGAAAAAATAACGTGCAAAACTTGGAAAGATAGTCAAAATGAGAAAACAAGGGAAATTGGTGACAACAACGAGTTAGGTTTGGATGTGGAAGAAGCAGTGAGGGCCAATTCTAGCCAATCCCAATAAGTAGGAGCTCACACTAACCAATGGCAGCACTTTAGGAATGCATCCAACTCCATACTCAAAGACAGATACAACACCTATTTATGGAGCCTTATGTAAGCTACAGCAAATGCCCCATCACTCTTATTCCTATCCCCAATTTAGGGAGTTTAGTTTTGCCCTAAGCCTTCTAACTAGATGCCAAACTTGAGCTTAAGAAAAGCAAAAGGAAAAAGAGCTAGAGATGATTCAAAAAATTGAAGGGAATAGTAATTTATACTCCTTCCGTCCTAAAAAGATAGTCCACTCCTATTTTCACACAGATTAAGAAATGACAATTATTATGGTTAAAGGACAATTTTATTTATATAACTTTCCTATTATTCCCATCTTAAATAACAAATGAACAATTATTATATTGGAATAATAAGTAAGAATTAATGAGGGTTACTAAAAATAAGATAAAATTTAATAAGGGTATAATAGACAATTTAAGGATTAAATACAATGCAGAAAAAGGAAAGTAGACTATATTTTAGGATAAACCAAAAAGGAAAAATAGACTATCTGTTTGAGCAGGAGGGAGTATCACATTCTGATATATGATATATTACCAACCTCAACTTTACTATAACTCTTCATCAAGCTCTTCTCAATTGCAAAACGGGTGTACTTTTAATCAAACGGGTATCATTGCAACTAACTTTTGAAATGTATGATAAAATTACCTATTTTGAGAAGCTTTTATACAATTACAATTTTCAAAAAAAGCTGAGTTTTATTTGGTGACTGGGCCGCCCTAATTAGAATATAGTGTTAAATGAGTGACATTGAAAAGCTATCCACAAAAGTTTTTTAATATATTGAAGATGATATATAGCTACAAGAAATGCATGTCACCTATTGTATCAATATGCTTTGCAACTCATGATATTATGGAATTTCATATCAAGTGAGACAATGAAAGTACCGGTCATAGTAAGAAGTGAGGAGTTCATATACTGCCAAAAATTGGCCAGCTGATCCAAATTGATTTAAAACTGAGGTTTAATTCAGTCCATAAAATATGAAAAAAAACTAAAACCCAACTTTATATACAAACAGTTTTTTCTATTTAATTTATTTTTATTTTATTCATTTATTTTTATAATCATTAAAAAAAGGGGAAAAAATGAGGGAAGAAAATGAATAAACCTGAATCTTAAAGCTTATATATTTAGTTAGAGGTTATTGGTTAATCAATGTTTCAATACATTTTCTAGGAGGTATAGAATGGAAAATAAAATTTAAGAGGAAGTATCGAGGAACATTTGCAGGTTTTTTCAATTATCACATCAGAATATTCTTCAGAAATCTTTCTCAATTATTCCTAGGCAAGTTGATCATTTCTTTTTTTTTTTTTTTTTTTTTTTTTTTTTTTTTTTTTAAATATTTGTTTTATTGTTTTGTTGATAGAATGGAATTCGGTTAAAAATAGCAAGAGAGAGAGAGAGAGAGAGAGAGATAGAGAGAGGAGAATAAAGCATTTTTCGGGCAAATTTGCCAACCCCTCATTCCCAAGTATGAAGCCCCCACCTAGCCTCCACTAAGGAGCACATTAGATATACAATTCTGCATAATGGCCCTAGGGGCAGCAGTGAGTGTTATGCTGAATATAGCCCTCCAAGGATATTCACGTTACGATACATATTTGGACTATCCAACTTCCATATCCCATATTCTCCTCTGTGTTCATAGGCCTACCATGGTTTGGCTCCAAGGGGGATTTCTTTTTCCATTTTTTCGTGGATGTTACCAGCCAATACCCTTACCTTGGGTACACAATTAAAGCACAAGAGCACATATAGCAATCTTTAGTATTCTAGTAAACCTTAAGGTTAAATTTGGTATGATGCAATTGAAAGCAACGCAATGTAATCAAATGAATTTTATTCATGAAATAAAAGTTCATTTGATTACAAAGATAAATGCATCAAAATAGCTCCAAGTACACAACAGGTTATTCATAAACCCTACCCAGTTCTCTCCAAGCAACTAGCAAGTGCATTTAGCAAATCCATCTGAAGGAACTTTTTGAAATCAAGGTATTCTTGTGTCTTCTGAAAACCTCACTCCTCTAGCGGCAAGTGAAGAATACTTTCCTCTCATCACAACAAAATGATGGAGGAGTTTTTCAATTTGGCATGTGAGAACAAGAAGATCAAAGCCTGAAGGCTGAAGTACTCATGTCATTTTATTTAGGAAAATAGCCAACTAACATTGAAATAAAAGATGAAGAGAATAAAAAAATAATAAAGATACCAATTGACTATGCGTGGCTAGGAGGTAAATGTATAGGATGAAAGAAATCTCTCTCTCATCTTGTTTGGCTTTTATTTTATTTTGTTTTATTTTATTATTATTTTTTTTAAAGCAGGAAAGGGGAAAGGAGGGTAATCATTTCTCTACTATAAGGTTAAATTCATCAAACAGCAAATAGAGATGTAAAAATTTCAACTCCTATACTGGAAAATAACTTTTTTTTATTGCCTGTTTCACCCTTATTATTTTTTTGATAATTCATTTGAAGAATATGGATTTATTTGCCGTTTTTACAACAAAACCCTCTTCCCTGTCATTCATCCATCCAAATGAAATAAAAATACTTCTCTAACATTCTCTTTCAAATTCCATTTAGTTTTCTAAATACAATTAGGTAATGATGTTCTATTCCCCTTCTGTCTCCTCCTGTCCCTCCCTCTTCCTTTCTTATTTTGTAAGCATCCATAGTGAAGAATAAATTAAGAAGTTAACTGTATACTAATCACAATAAAATATTTTATAAAAGGCAATAGTGCAAGCAGTCTCAATCTTCTGCATTATTGCATGAAGAGGCTGCTCACAAGCACTGGACCTGCAATGTTTGGATTGCAAGCCAAACCATTTGCCATTGCAGTAAACAATGACCCTCTCAAGAGTAAATAAGAAATGGTACAAACACATGATTAGTTGCTTGCAAAGGACTACATATTAAATGAAAGCATAAAAAATAGAGGAAAAGAACAATAAGCTTACCACAGAAATAATAGATAATCTACTCAATAAGCTCTCAAGACCTTCCTGCAGATTAATTAACAAAATTAGTTCCAGCAAGTTCGAACTCCTTATCATGAAAAAACAAAATTTTTGAACTAGTGACAAGGTAGCTTTGTATCAATAATAATCAAAGGCTAGAACCTATTATCGTGTTTCTGATTACTCCGGAAATAAGATCCACATGTACCACTGAAATGAAAAAAGGTTCTTGGAAATATAAAAGGACAAATGAAACCCAAAAGGAAAAAAAAATGGCATTTCTCCGTTAAACAATTAACAATACTCAAGAATGAGCCTAGTTTCTCTTAATTCTTTCTTCCACCCTGTAATTAATCCTTCCCATTTTTTTTACTTCATGTTATTCAACATTTCACACCTAATGAAGACATGTGAAAATTGCATTCCTCAAGGCACACCTGAACAATTTATGAACCAGAGTTTGAGACTATCTCATCTTAGGCACACATGTAATCCAAAACTTGGGTTTTTAACAAACACAATA
Source organism: Jatropha curcas (assembly GCF_041381405.1). Classification (NCBI taxonomy): domain Eukaryota; kingdom Viridiplantae; phylum Streptophyta; class Magnoliopsida; order Malpighiales; family Euphorbiaceae; genus Jatropha; species Jatropha curcas. The sequence goes on from NC_143160.1 coordinate 15,151,893, forward strand.
TTAATGTCTGGATCAGACCTCTTAATCAATACATGTGAACTAGGAAATACTCATTTCTCTATTTCTCATTACTCAGCAGCACAGTCAAAGAGCTACTTCATAATACAGAAGTGCCACTGTTATCATCAGTGTGCTTTGACACAAGAGTAGAATACACCTGTCAGGGAGATTTATTCTACAAATTACCATACCAGAAGTCTTCAAGGATTTGCAGTGCCACAGAAGCATAATAAAAAGCGCTACTATTTATGCTACTCTAGCTACTGTTTTTGTGCACCTTACTGCATTACATTGCTTTATTTGCTTAATACTACAAGAAAATGCAGACTACGGTAACAGAAGTTCAGTCAAGATTGAATACCAAAAATTCTATATCCTGCTTCTCAGGGACTGAACCTCTATGAAACCAACAAGAATACCAATCTCCAACAGAGCAATTTCTACCTTTATCACTGCTAAAAACTATAGGAAGCATTTTATGAAGAATTTATTTTATAAATTTTGAGCACACAGTATAAGCACTGCAGAAATCATTCATTCCATCAACTTTTAATTTTTGTTTTTCTTTTTTCACATAGCATCTGGGAAATATCCAATGTTCATATATAGATTGTATGTTATCTCTCTCCCTCTCATCATTGACGCATGAGAGGCTTAGACCACCATAATTGTTAACTGCTGTCTCTAATCAACTTGTCATGCAAAAGCAACAGATGAACAGAGGCATCTGAGGTGTTGGAACTCCAAAACCTTCTCTTTCCTACGAATGTATTTTGTCTTCTTGCACCTCTAGGCTCCTTGGTACCACTTCAATCTTCTTCTTCATTTTTTTCCCCTTCAATTTCTTTTTTTTTTTTTTTTTTTTTTTTTTTTTTTTTTAGCTATGCTTTTGGGTGCCTGTGTCCTTAGATAGCATAATTTGCCCTTCAACAATTCATTTTGTACTCCTCAAAAGGAAAATTCAAATAAAAATGGAAAGCAACTATAAATAGCCTTGACAAGTTTTACTTTCAACAGTTATTCCTACCATTATATGCTTATCAGTTTTCACACACTAATTGCTACTAACAGATATATAACAACTTCCCTCATTTCATAATCCAACGATCCAAAAGCAGTTGCAAATTGGTTAGGTATATGAATGAACTAAAATAAGTTTCTCCAAAAACAAAGCAGGAGAATAAACTCAAATAGTCTTTACTTAAATGTCTATCTAAAGGTTACCTATTTCTCATAATGCTGCTTCCAAAGAAATATATCAATCAAAATGAATATCATGAAATTAGCATCCTAGAATAAAAATCTGAATCTCAGAAATTAAACATAAGTCATCATAGCATACCCCTTTCATACCTGGTCTATATCAATCTTAAACGTTGTAACATTAGGGTATTTCTCACTTTGCTCTGCAAGTATAGGAGATATGAACTTGCCTATACAAGATAAATATTGCACAAGCTAAATCAATCAAGAATAACCAAGTACTGTAAAATTCCAATAATAAAAAAGGAATGACATCCAAAACCAAAGCAACACAACAACAGTCATCAACCAAGAACTTACAGGGTCCACACCACTTGGCAGTAAAATAGAAGATTGCAGGAAGAGACTTGTCTGTTATAATAAATACTAGTAATATAAGCATTTAATTAATGAAAGAAAAGTGCAAAACCAATAAAATATAAACAAAAAAGAATTATACCTTGGACATCTTTCAATGAATTATTGAACTGCTCTTCTGACTTGATGAGTACAGTTTTGGATGAACCTAAAACTACAACAATAAGAAAAACCCAAAAAGAAAATTAAAAGTTAAAGAAAACAAAATTAGACCTACCTGCAGAGGAGGAAAGGGTTCTCTGCAATTGTAGAGAAGGACATGAGAATTGAATTTTTGTGCTGTAGACATTGGCGAATGGTAATTTCAAAGAAATGGTTGGCGATGAGAAATTGATCGGAGTCGAAATTTGGGTTTCATGGAAACGAGAAACAGAGCAAATTGAACCGAAATTCCATCCGCTACGGCGATCAACAAATCGCCGAATCGCAGAAATCCCTCTCATTTTCTCCTCCGATAGTTGTTTCTTGATTTTTCTCAGGTTCCGTTGTTCTCTGCGCGTTCTTTTTGAATATTAAATTTAAATTAAAGAAACTATGGGAGTAGCCACAATTAATGGATATTAGGCCTAATATCTCTAATTTGGCCCATGACCCAAATCTATAAGCAATGCGTCATTGTGTAATTCTTTTTAGGGAAAATTACAGCCATACCCTTCTATTTTGATCAAAAGAAACTACTTTATCCTTATATTTTTAAAATAAACTAATATATCCTTATATTTTGAGCCATGTTACAATATATTATCCTTTTATCAAATATTTGCAATTTTATAGTACAAGTCAAAGGAAAACTTAACCGTCTAAAAAGAGAGAAGGAAATTCTTTTCCCAAAATACCCTCTTCCTCTTCATTTTCATCCTCCTCACCTGCTTGTTCTCAAATGTCATTCATATCGTTTTTCAGTTAATTACAATTTTTCAATTAATTACAAAAGCAAATAAAAAAACTTGGTGTCTTGTACCTTCCTAAAGTAAATATAGAAGCAACAACGACGTGTTAGATTATTTTAATAATCTGTATGTGGCCCATGTGATAAAAGGGCTAGTTCTAATTAAGGTGGCCCAAGATGATGGTTATTGGGCTTAATGGATAAGAGCCAGTTAGAGTTTTAATACTCTTCCTCTGCCTTATAAAAGATAAAGGAATAAACAGATTAGGGTTAACACAGAAACAAGAGAGTGTGATGGCTCCCTCAAACACATACGGAAATAGTTTGTTTGAGTGAGCTCATAAAAGAAACTCCCGCAGCTGTTGATTATTCTCTGACCATTAAGAGAGCACTTACGGACAAAAGGCCAGAGTGAAGAAACGTAGATCTGTTGTTACGGTGAGAATCGAATTGTCCCAACAAGGTAACCCATAACATAGATCTGCCGTTATGGATCAAGGTACGCTTCCGTTTATTGTTTATTCTTGTCAAACAAATTCTATGAACAATAGATCTGGGCTATATTAAAGTTTATTCAACATGTGGTATCAGAGCTTGTACCTGTTCTAGATTTGTATGATAGCATTTTGTTTGGCTCAATTAATGAAAATTAATTTCGTAAGGTGAAATTGATTTATATGGTATAAGCGAAGCCAAAAATATAGAAATTTGAAAACTGTTTGTTTTCTTTATGCTTATAAATTATTTTGTTATTATTTATAGAGAATGGTTATGACATATTATTGGGTTCTGTCGTTAAAGTTTTGAGATATTAATTTAATCTCATAACAGTTTTGCATAAATCAATGTTTAATGAATGGAAAACTTGTTAATCACCAAAGTGGCCTTGTTTGGATTGTTTTAGACATTGATTATGCAGTTTTCAATTGTTTATATTTGTGTGATGCCGTTATATGACATGAAAGTGAAAATTGAACAATTGAGCTCGTTGATTATAATTTGTTAGGTTACCCAAAGGTAGACCATTAATTATAATCAATAGCATTAAAGAGACTTATCATTGTACGAATTAATATGAATGTATATCCAAAGATAACATGCATATTGTATGGAGCATTATTGAATAGTTAAATGGAATAAAAAAAAAAAGTAACTGGATTGCAGAAAGGAGCACGGACGTGCTGCAATGAGCACGGGCGTGCTGCAATGAGCACGGGCGTGCTTCTCTCTGACTTGCATAAAGGCTCGCAAGTTGCTCCACAATGAAAGTCTATTAAAGTATTTTTCTTCTTGGCATCATTATTGATTAAAGCTATGCATTTAAATATTACCCAAAGGTGAATTTAGATGCATAATTAAAGTTGCTATTTGTTTGAATCCATTTTATGTTTACTCAAAGCATTAACGTATGAGTATATGTATAATGTTGCAGCTTCCTTTAACATGTTTGCTATGGGCACTGGGTTGATTAAGTTCAATGGATTGAACTATGCTGATTGGTCCAAACGAATCCATTATCAGTTAGGAGTTTTGGACTTGGATTTGGCATTAGTCTCTGAAAAGCCAGCAGCCATTACAGAGACTAGCACTGAAGCTGAAAAGTCTCATTATGAGGCTTGGGATCGGTCTAACAAGCTGAGCTTGAACTTAATGACGATGACAATGGCTGAAAATGTTAAGCCATCAATGCCCAGAACAGACAATGCTAGGGAGTACATGCTGAAAATTAAGGAATACTCCCAATCGGACACAGCTGACAAGTCCATCGTAGGATCCTTGATGAGTGAGCTAACGACCAAGAAGTTTGATTGGTCACAATCCATTCATGATCATGTGACTGGCATGCAGAATTTGGCAGCCAAACTGAAATCAATGGGAATGGATGTGAGTGAATCCTTTTTAGTTCAATTTATTATTAACTCACTTCCTCTTGAGTTTGGTCAGTTCCAGGTGAATTACAACACCCTTAAGGAAAAATGGAACATTTAGGAAATCAAGGCCATATTAATACAAGAGGAAGGGAGATTAAAGAAATTGAAGGAACTGTAACACCCCTTCCCGGTCCACCCGTAAACCCGAATGCACCGAGTCGAGATGCTACAAACTGGTTGACTGTATGGTCTGACATGCTGAAAACATACTGTATATTGAATATAATAACATGCTGGTACTGTTTACAAAAATAATGTAATTTACAAAACATGATACAAGTTTACAAAATGAAATGGGCCCAACTGTGTGCCCTGTACATGCCATAAAAAGAAAAACAAAATGAGTTTCTACCCTGAAGACCGAGTCTTCTACAGATGAACTGCAGCAGTTGTACGCGGACTCTCTATGGACCAGTCTCAAAACCTGCGAGTTAAACAGATAACTCGCTGAGCAAATAATGCTCAGTGGATATCTCAACAATAAAGAAACAATTAAACACATACATATATAGAAAGAACCATGGAAACATATATGGCACATATAAGCTCACACATTATGATACTTTCATGATATCTTGATTATCTTTTGTACTGTTTATAATCCTGTATAATTCATGAAATGTTATGTCAAGATATCTGAATGGCTCCATAAGGTTATAGTGAAACCGAAGTGATAAGATAAACTGTATGAAACTGGATGAAACTGTATGCTATAGGCCCCGAACCGGATTCGCCTATGCCAATATTGCCCGTTTTGGTGCCCCTAACCGGATTCGCATAGCACGGTTTCATCATATCCACTCAACGGCCTGTAGCCGGAGTTCCAAACTGTATGGGGCGCAGATCTGCTATTCTATGTCGCGACATAGCCTTATCTACATGGTTTCTACCTAACCTCAATGGAGCTTAAGATTAGCATGTCAACAATGTAACACAATAGCACATAAATGGTTTCACAACGTCATCGTTCATCATATTGATTTGATTTCACACCATATAAATGCTTACATGTTGTTTTAATCCATGTTCTTATGTTGTATTTTTGTTGTAAAATGATTGGATGCATGCATGTTGAGCAAAGGAATGTGATTACATAGCAAATGAAAGGCAAAAGAGTGTCACAGCACAAGTCGCGACCGCGTATGTGAAAGTCGCGAGCGCGACTTGTGCATCCTGAGAGTCAGTGTGTTTCTGGCTGAAGTCGCGACCGCGCAGCACAAGTCGCGAGCGCGAGATGAAGTCGCGAGCGCGCTTGTGTGATTCGCGAGCCCGAGATGCGCACACTGAGAGTCAGAGAGCTTCTGGCCAAAGTCGCGACCGCGCATGTGATCCTCGCGAGCGCGAGTTGTGCAATTGAGAGTCAGAGAGCTACCTGACTCAAGTCGCGAGCGCGCAATAGGAAATCGCGAGCGCGAGTTGTGCAATTGAGAGTCAGAGAGCTACCTGACTCAAATCGCGATCGCGCAATAGGAAATCGCGAGCGCGACTTGCTTTCCAGTATGCGCGAGCGCGCGACGTGATTCTGTGCAGTCTGTGTTCTTTTGGCCACAAATCTCAATAGCTAACTCCAAATTGAATGATTCAAAAGCCCATGTAAAGCTAACACAGAAAGGAACAAATAACTCTTCTATGACAATTCCTAATTCCATCATTATATGGGTTCAAAATCAAGATGAAGTTGCTGGTAACATTTCCAGCAAACTCTGTTTCCGCTTCATATATTCATCCCCTGTTTTCACATCATTTCCAGTACTTCCACCCAACAATAAGCAACATATCATCTCATTGGCAACCCACCACACAATTTACATGCAAAGAAAATAGTAGACAGCATGAGATATCAAACCTTGACGTCAAAAGGCTTGACCTCTGTTTTAGCTTCTCTTTTCTGCAACTTTGGAACTTTCTTCTCCTATACACAAGAATTCTCATAACTCATCTCCACTACAACTAAATTAAATAGAAAATAACATCACACTTCAAGGAATTCTACTTACTTGGAGGTGACTTAGTGCTTAACGTGCATGAAACTTGCAAGGAAACGGGAGGGAAAGTAAGAAGAGAATATGAAAATGGGAAAGTGAGCTGATAAGAACGGGTAGTCTCTAGAAGCAATGACTTGGCTGTGTAACATATCTACTTGGTACCTCAAGTGTACAAAGACACAACTTAATACCCACACTGTATGTTTGGCTGCAAACAAGGCCTAAACTTTTTCATGCAAATAAGTCCACTTATCATCTCATGCTACCCCAACCGGGTTTGGTTCAATCCAACTCACCCTTCCTCTATGAAATGACTCAACTCAACGCACTAGGATGTTACAATTCTCCCCTCCTAAATAAAAACTTCGTCCCGAAGTTTACCTGTTGTAAACAAATGCGGATATTGCTGTCGCATGGTTTCTTCTGATTCCCAAGTTGCTTCTTCTGTCTTATGATTCCTCCAAAGAACTTTCACCAATGCTATTTTCTTGTTCCGCAATTCTTTAGTTTCTCTGGCTAGGATCTGAACTGGTTCTTCTTCATAAGTGAGATCTGGCTGAATATCAATCTCTTCCGCTGATAACACATGTGAGGGGTCTGATCTGTATCTTCTCAACATGGATACATGAAATACATTATGGATTCGATCTAAGGTTGGAGGTAATGCTAGGCGATAGGCTAATGGTCCTATGCGTTCAACAATCTCGTATGGACCAATGAACCTAGGACTTAGCTTACCCTTTTGTCCAAACCGTAGGATCTTCTTCCATGGTGAAACCTTCAAAAATACTTTATCCCCAACTGAATACTCAATGTCTTTTCTCTTTAAATCAGCATGGGATTTCTGTCGATCACTTGCTTCCTTCAGCCGTCTTCTGATGATTTCTACTTTCTCTTCTGTGTCTCTCACCAAATCTGGACCCAAAATCTTCTTCTCACTAAGTTCTGTCCAACATACAGGTGTCCTGCATCTTCTACCATACAATGCTTCATATGGTGCCATCTTGATGCTCGATTGATAGCTGTTGTTATAGGCGAATTCCATGAGAGATACATATTTGTCCCAACTGCCTTCAAATTCAATAACACATGATCTCAACATGTCTTCCAGGATTTGAATCACTCTCTCTGATTGCCCATCTGTCTGCGGATGAAATGCAGTGCTGAAATGCAGTTTCGTTCCTAATGCCTCTTGAAGTTTACCCCAGAACTTCGATGTAAACCTTGGATCACGATCAGAGATAATGGATGATGGAACTCCATGTAGTCGAACTATCTCACTAACATAAATTTCTGCTAACTTGTCCAGAGAATAGTCCGTCTTGACTGGTAGAAAGTGAGCTGACTTGGTTAATCTGTCCACAATTACCCATACTGCATCATGCTTCCGCTGTGTCTGAGGTAAGCCAGTAATAAAATCCATCGTGATCTGATCCCATTTCCATGTTGGCACTATTATGGGATGAAGTAACCCGGATGGCAGTTGATGTTCTGCTTTTACTTGTTGACATGTTAAACATCTTGTTACAACATCTCCGATGTCTCTCTTCATGCCCGGCCACCAATAGCCTGTCTTCAAATCTTGATACATCTTGGTGCTACCTGGATGCATTGTATATGGACTGTTATGAGCTTCATGCAGAATCTTTTGTCTGACCTCCCCTGTCTGTGGTACAACAATTCTATCTGCATAAAACAAAACTCCATTGCTATCCAATCTAAATTTCCCACCATGATCTGCCTGGACTTGTTTAACCCATAGGGCTATTTGTGCATCTTTCTTCTGTGCTTCTGCAACTTCCTGAAGCCAAGATGGTTGTACTTGCATCTGTGCGAGAATAGCTCCTTGCTGTTGTAACTCCATACTAATTCTCATTAAACTCAAAGCATACAAGGATTTCCGGCTAAGGGCATCCGCTACCACATTAGCCTTGCCCGGATGATAATTAATGACATAATCATAATTAGCCAGAATCTGCATCCACTTCCGTTGTCTTGAATTCAAGTCCTTCTGTGTTGGTAAGTACTTTAAACTCTGATGATCTGTGTAAATGTAACACTTTTCACCATACAGATAATGCCGCCATACTTTAAATGCTAGAACAATGGCTGCCAGTTCTAAATCATGGGTTGGATAATTCAACTCATGTGGTTTCAATTGTCTGGAGACATAGGCGACCACTTTCTTATCTTGCATGAGCACACATCCTAACCCAGTATGAGAGGCATCACTGTAAATCTCAAAGTCTTTACCTGACACTGGCTGAGTTAACACTGGTGCTTCAGTCAACGTTCTCTTCAAAGTGTCAAAACTCTGCTGACATCTATTATCCCAATGGAATACAACCTCTTTCTTCAATAATCTTGTTAAAGGTGATGCAATGATGGAGAATCCCTTTACGAACCTTCTGTAATAACCGGCTAAACCCAGAAAACTTCGAACTTCTGTAACATTCCTGGGTGGTCTCCAATCAACAATAGCCTCAATCTTCTTAGGATCCACTCTGATACCCTCTGATGACACCACATGTCCTAAGAAAGAAACTTCTTCTAGCCAAAACTCACACTTACTGAGCTTAGCATACAGCTGTTTATCTCTCAATGTCTGAAGTACAATCCGTAAATGCTTATCATGTTCTGCCCTGTCTCTGGAGTAGACCAAAATGTCATCTATAAACACCACCACAAACTGATCCAGGTATGAATGAAACACGCGGTTCATAAGATCCATGAAAACCGCTGGTGCATTTGTGAGACCGAATGGCATTACTAAAAATTCAAAGTGACCATATCGGGTCCTGAATGCAGTCTTAGCGATATCTTCTTCCTTTATCCGCAACTGGTGGTATCCTGATCGGAGGTCGATCTTAGAAAACATACCTGCACCTTTTAACTGATCAAACAAATCGTCGATTCGAGGCAATGGATACTTATTCTTGATCGTCAGTTTATTCAGCTGTCTGTAATCAATGCACAATCTGAATGATCCATCTTTCTTCTTAACAAATAATACCGGTGCTCCCAAAGGTGATACACTGGGTCTGATAAAGCCTTTGTCTAATAACTCCTGCAGCTGAATCTTTAACTCTTTTAACTCTGCTGGTGCCATTCTGTAAGGTGCAATAGATACTGGTGCTGCTCCAGGATAGACATCTATAGTAAACTCCACTTCCCTCCTTGGTGGTAACCCTGGTAACTCATCTGGAAATACATCTGGATAATCACACACTGTTGGTATGTCTTCCACTTTCAACTTTTCTTTCTCTATTTGTAACGCACATACCAAGTATGCCTCACAACCCTTCTGAATTAATCTCTTTGCTGCCATGGCTGATATCACATTACTCAAAAACTCTCGCCGCTTCCCGACTACTGTAATCTCTTCCCCTACTGGTGTAGATAACGTCACACTTTTCTTTGCACAATCAACTAGAGCATTATGTCTAGATAGCCAATCCATACCCAGAATAACATCAAATTCTCTAAATGGCAACTCCATAAGATCTCCTGGAAACACCTTTCCATGAATAACAATTGGACAGTCTTTGATCACTGTATGAGTTGTTACTACATCTCCTAATGGATTGGTAACCAACATACCCTGACCCACATGTGCAACCGCTAACCCTTTAACCCAAGGTTTAGGTACACTAATGTATGAATGAGATGAGCCAGGATCAATCAAAGCATAAACTACATGCTCAAATAAAGAAAACTCACCAACTATAACATCTGGAGCTTCCTCATCTTCTCTGGCTCGCATGGCATAAACCCTGGCTGGACCCCTAGTATCGGGTCTATCCACAGTCTCTGATTGCTGTCTCTGCATTCTGGAAGGCTCACCTCTACCTCTACCTGCTATGAACTGGGTAGGAACTCTTGCCTTCTTCGGACAGTCTTTCTTCTGATGGTCTGATGCTCCGCATGTCCAACAGTTATCGGTCACCAACCAACAATCTCCACCATGTCGTCTACCACAATGCTCACAAGGTGGATACGGATAACCGGCTGACTCTGCACCTCTACCGGTGCCTCTACCAGTTCCTCTGCCTGAACCTCGAATACTACCGGCAGAACTAGCCACAACTGATGCTGCTGGTGCATGAACACCCCTAGCTATGCCTTGGCTAAAAGAAGGTTTAGAACCAGCTGAACTACTAGCACCTCTGAATCTCTTGCTTTCCGGCTGATAGGTACTCGGTGTACTCGGAGTCTGATCTCTTCTTTGCTGAGACCGCTGGCGTCTAGTACGCTGATTAGCCTGAATTCGCTCTATCTCCTGAGCTGCCTCTACCAAGGCTGAGAATTCTCTGAATCTGGAAGCTACCACTCCCATCTGAATCTCATCATTCAAGCCTTCTTGAAACTTCTTACACCTTTCGGCTTCTGTAGCCACTATCTGCTTACCATACCTGCTGAGTCTAGTAAATTCTCTTTCGTATTCAGCTACAGACATTCTGTTCTGTCGCAGGTATAAGAATTCTTTCCTTCTCGCATCTAGGTAAGCCTCGGTAATGAACTTCTTCTTGAATTCATCCAAGAAGAATTGCCAAGTACGCTGATCTGCTGTTACTCTCTGTTGCACAGTGGTCCACCATGTATATGCCTCCTCTATCAGCAATGAAGTGGCACAAATCAACTTGTCTTCTGCTGTACACTGCAATTGTTCTAGGACTCTCGATGTCCCATCTAACCAATACTCAGCTACTTCGGGACTATCATCTTTACTAGCTTTAAATTTCTTTGCACCATATTTTCTAAGCTTCTCCAGTGGGGGCTTTCTCTCTCTTTCTACTATTACGGGTGCTTGAGGCATCACTCCTGCAATCTGTCGAAAAGTATCTGCAAGTTGTTTTAACAGCACCTCTTGACCTAGTGCTCTTGAAGCCTCACCCTCCACTGTTCTAGCTTGACTTGGTGCTGCTGGAGCCTCACCCTCCACTGCTCTGGAGGCGTGTGACTCACTTTCACCTTCCTGAGACATCCTCCTAACATAATAACAACTGCTTAGTTCATCAGGGTAGTCATGGCATGTACATATACTGACTTATGCATTCAAGCCCGGGGAAATTAAACCTAGGGCTCTGATACCAAAATTTGTAACACCCCTTCCCGGTCCACCCGTAAACCCGAATGCACCGAGTCGAGATGCTACAAACTGGTTGACTGTATGGTCTGACATGCTGAAAACATACTGTATATTGAATATAATAACATGCTGGTACTGTTTACAAAAATAATGTAATTTACAAAACATGATACAAGTTTACAAAATGAAATGGGCCCAACTGTGTGCCCTGTACATGCCATAAAAAGAAAAACAAAATGAGTTTCTACCCTGAAGACCGAGTCTTCTACAGATGAACTGCAGCAGTTGTACGCGGACTCTCTATGGACCAGTCTCAAAACCTGTGAGTTAAACAGGTAACTCGCTGAGCAAATAATGCTCAGTGGATATCTCAACAATAAAGAAACAATTAAACACATACATATAGAAAGAACCATGGAAACATATATGGCACATATAAGCTCACACATTATGATACTTTCATGATATCTTGATTATCTTTTGTACTGTTTATAATCCTGTATAATTCATGAAATGTTATGTCAAGATATCTGAATGGCTCCATAAGGTTATAGTGAAACCGAAGTGATAAGATAAACTGTATGAAACTGGATGAAACTGTATGCTATAGGCCCCGAACCGGATTCGCCTATGCCAATATTGCCCGTTTTGGTGCCCCTAACCGGATTCGCACCGCACGGTTTCATCATATCCACTCAACGGCCTGTAGCCGGAGTTCCAAACTGTATGGGGCGCAGATCTGCTATTCTATGTCGCGACATAGCCTTATCTACATGGTTTCTACCTAACCTCAATGGAGCTTAAGATTAGCATGTCAACAATGTAACACAATAGCACATAAATGGTTTCACAACGTCATCGTTCATCATATTGATTTGATTTCACACCATATAAATGCTTACATGTTGTTTTAATCCATGTTCTTATGTTGTATTTTTGTTGTAAAATGATTGGATGCATGCATGTTGAGCAAAGGAATGTGATTACATAGCAAATGAAAGGCAAAAGAGTGTCACAGCACAAGTCGCGACCGCGTATGTGAAAGTCGCGAGCGCGACTTGTGCATCCTGAGAGTCAGTGTGTTTCTGGCTGAAGTCGCGACCGCGCAGCACAAGTCGCGAGCGCGAGATGAAGTCGCGAGCGCGCTTGTGTGATTCGCGAGCGCGAGATGCGCACACTGAGAGTCAGAGAGCTTCTGGCCAAAGTCGCGACCGCGCATGTGATCCTCGCGAGCGCGAGTTGTGCAATTGAGAGTCAGAGAGCTACCTGACTCAAGTTGCGAGCGCGCAATAGGAAATCGCGAGCGCGAGTTGTGCAATTGAGAGTCAGAGAGCTACCTGACTCAAGTCGCGAGCGCGCAATAGGAAATCGCGAGCGCGACTTGCTTTCCAGTATGCGCGAGCGCGCGACGTGATTCTGTGCAGTCTGTGTTCTTTTGGCCATAACTCTCAATAGCTAACTCCAAATTGAATGATTCAAAAGCCCATGTAAAGCTAACACAGAAAGGAACAAATAACTCTTCTATGACAATTCCTAATTCCATCATTATATGGGTTCAAAATCAAGATGAAGTTGCTGGTAACATTTCCAGCAAACTCTATTTCCGCTTCATATATTCATCCCCTGTTTTCACATCATTTCCAGTACTTCCACCCAACAACAAGCAACATATCATCTCATTGGCAACCCACCACACAATTTACATGCAAAGAAAATAGTAGACAGCATGAGATATCAAACCTTGACGTCAAAAGGCTTGACCTCTGTTTTAGCTTCTCTTTTCTGCAACTTTGGAACTTTCTTCTCCTATACACAAGAATTCTCATAACTCATCTCCACTACAACTAAATTAAATAGAAAATAACATCACACTTCAAGGAATTCTACTTACTTGGAGGTGACTTAGTGCTTAACGTGCATGAAACTTGCAAGGAAACGGGAGGGAAAGTAAGAAGAGAATATGAAAATGGGAAAGTGAGCTGATAAGAACGGGTAGTCTCTAGAAGCAATGACTTGGCTGTGTAACATATCTACTTGGTACCTCAAGTGTACAAAGACACAACTTAATACCCACACTGTATGTTTGGCTGCAAACAAGGCCTAAACTTTTTCATGCAAATAAGTCCACTTATCATCTCATGCTACCCCAACCGGGTTTGGTTCAACCCAACTCACCCTTCCTCTATGAAATGACTCAACTCAACGCACTAGGATGTTACAGGAACACTCCATCAATCTCACATTTCATAATGGAGCTAGTAGCAGCAACAACAAATCAGGGAAGAAAGGCAAGAAAGGCAAGAAAAGGGACAGTGCCCTAATGAAGGTTAACGAGGGCCAAATCCGTAAGGAATTGAAGTGCTACTTCTATAGGAAGAATGGTCACTTCAAGAAGGACTGTCCTAAAAGGAAGATTTGGTTTGAAAAGAAAGGTATACTTTATGTTTCAGTATGTTTTGAATCAAATCTTATTGAAGTGCCTAATAATACCTGGCGGTTAGATTCTGGTGCAACTACTCATGTGTCTCATATTATATAGGGATTTCTTTTGATCCAACCCATAAACGAAACTGAAAAGTTCCTATTCATGGGAAACAGAATGAAGGCACGAATAGAAGGAATTGGGACTTATAGATTGATCCTGGACACTGGTCGTTATCTGAATCTTGAAAAGTGTCTCTATGTTCCTGAATGTGCTAGAAATCTAGTTTCTGTAGGGAGGTTGGATAATGTTGGTTTCAGTTTTAAGATTTGTAATGGTGTTTTTTCATTATACAAACTTAAGTACTATTATGGTTCTGGTACTTTGATTGATAATTTGTATCGTTTTAATCTTGATGTTGAATTTATTGAATTCCTGTTTAATGTTGAACACAATATAGGTATTAAACGTAGTGCACATAATGAATCTTCTACTTTCTTGTGGCATCAAAGGTTAGGTCACATATCCAAAGAAAGGATTTTGAGGTTAGTGAAAGGTGGAATCTTACCTCAATTGGATTTCACTGACTGGGATGTGTGTATAGATTGCATTAAAGGTAAGCAAACTAAGCACACATTAAAGACTCCAGCCATAAGAAGCAATGAATTGCTTGAACTTATACACACTGATATATGTGGCCCTTTTGATGTTCCCTCTTGGGGTGATGAAAAATATTTTATTACCTTTATCGATGATTTCTCACGGTACGGTTATGTATATTTACTGCATGAAAAGACTCAATCAGTGGATATCCTTGAGATATTCATTAATGAGGTAGAAAGGCAGTTAAATAGAAAGGTTAAAGTGGTGAGATCTGATAGAGGTGGTGAATATTATGGTAAATTTAATGAGAATGGACAATGTCTAGGTCCATCTGCAAAGTTCCTTGAAAGTCGTGGTATTTGTGCACAATACACAATGCCGGGTACACCTCAACGGAATGGTGTAGCTGAAAAGCGTAATCGTACTCTTATGGAAATGGTTAGGAGTATGCTGAATAATTGTACTGTACCTTTATCATTATGGATGCATGCATTAAAGACTGCTGCATATTTACTTAATAGGGTTCCTAGTAAGGCAGTTCCTAAGACCCCTTATGAACTGTGGACGGGAAGGAAACCTAGTCTGAGGCATCTTCATGTTTGGGGTTGCCCAGCGGAAGTAAGGATATATAATCCATATGAAAAGAAGCTTGATGCTAGAACGGTTAGTGGATTTTTCATAGGATATCCTGAAAAGTCAAAACGGTACAGATTTTATTGTCCTAACCATAGTACGAGAATTGTTGAGTCTGGTAATGCTCGGTTTATTGAAAATGGCCAAATTAGTGGGAGCAGTGAACCACGTAAGGTGAATGTGCAAGAGATTCAGATTGAAAATCCAACTGAGATGGATTTTCCTAATGTCTCTTCTTCGGTTGTTGTTCCACTTGTTGTATCACGGTTCAACAACATGGTTGAACAACAAAACAACATTCCAAACCCACAAAATGACCATATAAATGATGAACTAGTAAATGATGAACAATTCACAAATGATCAAGTGGTTTCACAAGAAATAGCATTACGGAGGTCACAAAGGCAAAGAAGGCCAGCTATTTCTAGTGATTATGTGGTTTACTCACTTGAGCATGAATGTGAATTGAGCATTGATAAGGATCCAGTCTCTTTCCAGAAAGCCATGGAATGTGATAATTCTGAAAAGTGGTTTAATGCCATGAAGGAAGAAATGCAATCAATGAGTGACAATCAAGTCTGGGATTTAGTCGAGTTGCCTGAGGGGTCAAAACAAGTTGGTTGTAAATGGGTTTTTAAGACCAAATGGGACTCTAAGGGCAACATTGAAAGATATAAGGCCAGACTTGTTGCTAAAGGTTACACTCAGAAGGATGGCATTGATTATAAAGAGACCTTTTCTCCAGTTTCCAAAAAGGACTCTTTAAGAATTATTTTGGCTTTGGTGGCTCATTATGATCTACAGCTTCACCAAATGGATGTAAAGACAGCCTTTCTTAATGGTGACTTAGAGGAGGAAGTATATATGGATCAACCAGAGGGATTTGTGGCCACAGGAAAGGAAAATTTGGTGTGTAAGTTAAAGAAGTCAATATATGGACTGAAGCAAGCTTCCCGTCAATGGTATCTTAAGTTCAATAATACCATCACTTCATATGGTTTTATAGAAAACACTATTGATCGGTGTATTTATATGAAGGTCAGTGGGAGCAAGCTCATTATTTTAGTCCTATATGTTGATGACATTCTTCTTGCTGCGAATGATGTTGGGTTGTTACATGATGTAAAGGGTTTTCTCTCTAAGAACTTTGAAATGAAAGATATGGGAGAGGCATCCTTTGTGATTGGAATAGAAATATTCCGTAATAGATCACAAGGACTGTTAGGATTGTCTCAAAGAGCTTACATTGATAAGGTATTAGAGAGATTCAGAATGGAAAGATGCTCCGCAGGAATAGTTCCAATTCAGAAAGGAGATAGGTTCAGCGAAATGTAATGTCCTAAAAATGATTTGGAACGTAAAGAGATGGAGTCTATTCCATATGCGTCAGTGGTTGGGAGCTTAATGTATGTTCAGACATGTACTCGACCGGATATTAGTTTCGCCGTAGGAATGTTAGGGCGATATCAAAGTAATCTCGGGATGGACCATTGGAAAGCTGCAAAGAAAGTACTTAGGTATTTACAAGGCACTAAGGATCATATACTCACTTATAGAAAGTCCAGCCATCTAGAAGTGATAGGATACTCGGATTCAGACTATGCCGGTTGTGTAGATTCGAGAAAGTCTACATTTGGCTACTTGTTTCTTCTAGCCGGAGGAGCAGTATCATGGAAAAGTGGAAAGCAGTCTGTCATTGCTACTTCCACTATGGAGGCTGAGTTTGTGGCATGCTTTGAGGCCACTGTTCATGCATTGTGGTTGCGGAACTTTGTCTCAGGTCTAGGCATTGTCGACAGTATAGCTAGACCGTTGAGAATTTACTATGATAATTCCGCAGCTGTCTTCTTCTTTAAGAATGATAGGTACTCTAAGGGTGCAAAGCACATGGATTTAAAGTACCTATCTGTGAAAGAAGAAGTGCAAAAACATAAAGTGTCAATTGAACATATCGGTACTGATCTGATGATAGCGGATTCGCTAACTAAAGGCTTACCGCCCAAAATCTTCACTGGCCATGTTGATAGGATGGGCATTATAGATAAGTCATTGTTAGCATGATGTTTAAACTTGTATATCTATATATACATATGGTTGTTTTGCTCATATTATTGTGACACTTGAGAATTCAATTAAAGATGTGTTTTGCTTATTTATGTGTTATCCACATTATAGATGTATACAATAATGGTTTGAGTGAGATAACAATAACAGTTGATTGTAACAATGTATTGATTGTTGAATAGTTTCTCCACTAAAGTTTTATGAATTGAAGTGATCTGTGATATATGGAAGGAATCATGTCGTTCAATGACTTGTGACCGCCATAATCCGATCATCTTAATTCAAATTAAGGTAAACATGATAGACTCAAGAAATGCACATGGGCCAAGTGGGAGATTGTTAGATTATTTTAATAATTTGTATGTGGCCCATGTGATTAAAGGGCTGGTTCTAATTAAGGTGGCCTAAGATGATGGTTATTGGGCTTAATGGATAAGAGCCAGTTAGGGTTTTAATACCCTTCCTCTGCCTTATAAAAGATAAAGGAATCAACAGATTAGGGTTAACACAGAAACAAGAGAGTGTGACGGCTCCTTCAAACACATACGGAAATAGTTTGTTTAAGTGAGCTCATAAAAGAAACTCCCGCAGCTGTTGATTATTCTCTGACCATTAAGAGAGCACTTATGGACAAAAGGCCAGAGTGAAGAAATGTAGATCTGTTGTTACGGTGAGAATCGAATTGTCCCAACAAGGTAACCCATAATATAGATCTGCCGTTATGGATCAAGGTACGCTTCCGTTTATTGTTTATTCTTGTCAAACAAATTCTATGAACAATAGATCTAGGCTACATTAAAGTTTATTCAACACGACGCACAAGCACCAATTCCAGAATTGGAAAAAAATAAAAAAAGCAAACAAAAAAATCATCAGATTAATAAAAAACGAAAATGATAAAAATTCATAAAGAAGCCATGGTGTGAATACTCAAATTTTGAGGCTCAAAAAGCCAGTTTTTTTGAGCCACAATTATTGATTAATTGGACTTAAGCCGAATTGTTTGAAATAAAGGCGATCACCATAGCTATTGATTAGCTAGGCTTTAGCCAATATTGTCGGATTTTGGGCTTTAATACCACGATTATTGATTAACCGGGCATGTTAGCCTGAACTTAATTAATTGAGGCAATTTATTTGCCAAATTGATGATGTGAATGCATTTATGCAGTTGTAGAGTTTAGGAGTAGAAGAGAAGCATGCATGAAGTGCTAAAATTAAATAGGCAGAGTTTAGTTTATGTACCTGATTTAATCGATGGCCACTTCTTTACTCCAGGTTAAACTCCTCGTTAAGGGAATATTAATTAATTCAAATTTAGTGACCAATTAACACAGCAAGAAAGCAATAAAGCTAAACTAAAAAAAAAATGCAGAAAAGCAGTAAAGAATCGCAAGGAGCGTAAGGGAGAAGGAGCGTTCGTCAACACAGACTGAGTGAGTCAAACTGAGGCCTTCGGGGTTGTATTTATAGGCAAAAATTGGACTATTCGGCGGCCGGAGCCGCCGCCGGCGAGAGTGGCTACCACCGCCGTGAAGGGGGGGCCGACGCCGGCGCAGCGACCGACGTACTTTCTAGTTTTATGTTCTGGAGGCTTTTTCGGGAGTTTCGGACCTCCAAAAAATATTCCGGGACCAGTTTCGCGATCCCCGCAACGTCCCGGACGTTTTAAGCACCATATTGGCATACCTCCGGTAAATTTCCAAAATGGCCTCTGGTCCGGCCGAACTGTTTGCAGTCTGGGAAAACTGGCTTTTTGAGCCTCAAAATTTGAGTATTCACAGTTGCCTCCAACTGGCTATCATAAAAATGATTTATGAGAGCCAGTGGCTGTTTGAAGGAGCAAATTTTGAGGATGGGCAGAGGAGGAAACCCCGCCGTTGGTTTTTTCTTTGAAATGAAATGATCAAATGCATGGATTTATGTTTGCAACTTAAAGATGTTTTTGCCTCTTTGAGGACTTAAAAAGAAATTTTACCTCTTAATGAGGGCTTGAAAAGAGATTTTGCCTCTTAATGAGGGCTTGAAAAGAGATTTTGCCTCTTAATAAGGACTTGAAAAGAGATTTTGCCTCTTAGAGGATTTGAAAAGATGTTTTGCCTCTTAATGAGGGCTTGAAAAGATGTTTTGCCTCTTAATGAGGGCTTGAAAAGAGATTTTGCCTCTTAGAGGACTTGAAAAGATGTTTTGCCTCTTAATGAGGGCTTGAAAAGAGATTTGTTTTATTTTTGTTTTTTTTTTCTTTGAGAACCAAGAGTCCACCTAAAGTCGAAATGATCAAATGGCTTGGTTTTGGATGAAAAAAAAAAGGTTGGCTATTGGTTAGGGTTTCACCCTAGGTTTTATGTAAAAAAAGGTTAACCATTAACCGGGTTCTACCCTGGGTTTGTGTAAAAGAGATTGACGATGGTTGGGCTTCACCCTGGGTTGTGTACGTTTTTTTTTTTTTTTATAACATTTGCCCCTGAATCCGACTTGGAGGATTTTGCCCCCTGCTTGAGAGAATTGATGCCCTTATTAGCTGAAATAGAATTTCTTCTTAATGAAAGACTAAAAAATCTGTGATTACTTCTGTGATGGGAGAATGGTGAAGGTTCTTATCACTTCTTTCCCCCAGAATGGTGCTGACCATGGAATACTTCAAAACATTGGTGTTGTACTTGTCCAATCGATTGAGGAATCAAAGAGAACAAAGCCACTTATATGACTCGAGGAAACATACAATGTGGATGACATCGCTCGTCTGAAAGGATCGAAGAAACGATGGTCCGAGTGGAGAAGAGGTATTAAAGAATTACCTCTCAACGATTATGTTTGACATTACCTCTCAACGATTATGTTTGACATTTTTAGGGTTGTTTTGGAAACCCCGGGGATTGAATTGACATTTTCCTCTCTCTCTTTTTTCGAGGAATGACTCAAAGAGTGACGCTTTCAAAACGAACTTTTGAGAATGACTCGAGTTTTGTGACTCGTTGTGGAGTGACCACTTGTGATGGAGACTTGATTTTAGAGACTCATTGGAGACTCGATTTAGAGACTCAAATTTTTCTTGTAGTGAATTTTGACTCGAAGGAACTTAGTGATTCCTGGAAAAAATGATTTATATACTCCCAAGGAGACCTTTGAAAATGATTTTTTTTCTTTTAAGGACATACTTTGCTGTTTATCCTACAAAAATGGACTTCTAAAAGAATTCATGAAAGCACTTTTTGTTGTTTTTTTTTTTTTTTTTTTTTTTTTTTTTTTTTTTTTTGCCTTAACTTTTGCCTAGTAGCCGCCCTTTCGGGTTTTCGACTTTAGCAGGCTCTTTACCCTAACTTTTGCCTAGACCGCCCTTTCGTGTTTTCAGCCTAGCGTGCTCAATTCTTGCCTGAAGTCGTCCTTTCGGGTTTTCAACCCCAGCTTTTATTTTTCTTTTCTTCTCTCTTTTTTTATTATTATTTTTTTATTTTTTATATTGGCAAAGAGAAAATGCTATTTGTGATGCAAACTTATGTTTGTGACCGCGCCTTTGTGGCTGCCTACGTATCTCTAAGAGCTCTTCGGGGAATGGGGAGAATCATGTCTTTCGTAGTTCCTTCCGGGATGCGAACTTCATGCTCGGCTGGTGCGGAATTCATCTCCGACTTGATGTTAGCGCGGAATTCCTTTCCGTCTTTGTGCGGAATTTATTTCCGACTTACTGTTGGGGCAAAATTCAATTCCGACTTAATGCTGATTGTGGAATTCATTTTCGATTTGATTTCTTCGGGATTCCTTCCCGACTTGATATTAATACAGAATTCATTTCTGACTTGATTTCTTCGCGGGATTTCTTCCCGGCTTGATGTCTTTGCGGGATTCCTTCCCGACTTGATGTTGATGCAGAATTCATTCTGACTTGATTTCTTCGTGGGATTCCTTCCCGGCTTGATGTCTTTGCAGGATTCCTTCCTGACTTGATGTCTTTATGGGATTCATTCCCGACTTTGATGATGTAGAATCAACTTATTGACTCGAGCTCGTATGATAGTGATGACCCTAGGCGAATCTGACTTTGTTGTTGTAGTGGTTTTACCACTGGTTGATTGAAATATGACTTGTATTCATCACAAAGAGTTTTGAATACCCACATTGTGGTGGTAACTTGAGTGGCTTGAGTGTTGAAGAAGCTTTTATGCTTTGAGTTTGTAGCTTCGCCATGTTTGAATTCTTGAGGTTAATTTGATCCCTTTTCTTGAACTTTATCTTCCTCTGAATTTGAAACTTATTTCCTCAATGGTTCTCCTCTCCATAAGGAATTTTGAGGAGACTCTTCATTTTCCTTGTTTTGAGAAATGATCCTTGTTTATAAGGACACTTGTACTTGTGCCATACCTGGCGCTTGATTTTCAAGGTGTTTGTTGTCATCCAATTTGTGGAAATGACTGCTTCTTTTAACTTGCTTTTTCAAAATATGAGTAGCCGCTTGGTCTTTGTCCTTATGGCTGAAATGATTTGTCATCTATCCTTAATGGGCTTGAATTTAACGGAGAGCTTGCAGTTGACCCGTTTTTGACAACTTGATTTCCTGTAGCTTTGTCCTTGATTTCTTTCTTTTGTGCAGAAGTTTCTTTTGACCCATTTTTTTTCTTTTGCTTGTTTGCTTCCTTTTGACCAGGGGTTCCTTTTATCCCGTTTTTCCTTTTTGCTTGCTTAGAAGCAGCCTCTTCATAAAGAATTTCGAGGCAACTTGATTCTGAGATGACTTGAGTAGTGTATGGATAGCATTGCAACTTCGTGCAGACCCAACCTAATTCCAAACATAACTTCATTATTCTGTCGCTTTTAAGCTCAAAATTCAGACACCTCTCTGTCGGAGCATCTTCCATTCCTGGGTTTTCGGAGAAACCATTCTGGCCCTAACCCCTTCAATCGGCTTTACCTCGGTACTGTTTGAAGTCTTGCGTACCCTTTGCTGGATCCTTTCCATGATTACCCTTCAAAACTTCCCCTTTAATGGTGCTTCTTAGGATGCCCCCAGTTTTGATTGATGCAGAGCAAATGAATGCATTTTTCTTCGCCAATTTTTTATTATCTTTTTTTTTTATCATCATTTTTTTTTAATTTTTTTATTATTATTTTTTTTGATTTTTTTTTGTGCTTTCACAGGAAAGGATAGGGAAAGAGTATAAACATGATTGGAACGTAAACTGATCCCTTTTTATTGATAAGACAAAATTTGTGTACAAAAGACACTTAGATTTACAAATTTGAACTGAATGAAAAAACTTGAATGGAAATGAAAATGAAAAGAAAAAACTAGACCCTAAAAGATAGACTCTAGGTGGACTGTGACGGACTAGGATGGGATTGACTATAGTGACTTTGTTCTTCTCGATGCTTAAATCGATCAGACAGGTTGTTGTTGGTCTTGAACAATTTCTTTGTTCTTTTGGAGGTTTGATCTCAACCTTCTCAGACACAAACTTCATTCACTTCTAAGAAAAGTTCGAAAGGATCGAATAATTCTTGTTCAGCAATTTTTTTTTGCATTAATCCCATGGTTAGGCAAGGGATTGGTTGATATTCAGCTTGCTCTTGGGGATGATGGACCCATTGTCAACCAGGTCTTGTAGACGGTTTTTTCAAAGTCCAGCATGATTCTGCTTCTTGTATGAGTCTTCTTTGAGTTGACCCAACTGGATTAAGTCTTCCACCTTAGTTGAAGTCGCAATGAGCGATTGGAACGTAGGCAAGTACTGTGTTTGAAGTTGTGACTGGTAGACAGGCAGTAAATTCTTGATTATTATGTCAACTTGTTCCTGTTCAGAGGGTCGGTTGATCATTTGAGCAGCTTTGGCTCTCCACCTCGAAAGGAACGAGGAGAAGGGCTCATTGTTCTTTTGTTTAGTGGTTTCCAGCTCCCTCCGGGTAACATCCACTTCGATATTATAATGGTACTGCGTGTTGAAAGCATTGCATATGTCCTCCCAATTCTTCATTTTGGAACGATCCAAGCTTACAAACTATCTTAATGTAGCACTAGTCAAAGATTGCTGAAACAACTGAGCAAGGAGCTCGCTGTTTAGGCCAAACGGGTTGAGGGCACCCACATACATTTTCAGATGCATTGTGGGACAAGTGGTTCCGTCAAACTTGTCCATGTTAGGCATCTTGAATTTTGTAGGTAATCTTGCTTCGGGGAATAAGGACAAGGAGTCCATGTCCACCACTTCCTTGTGTGTCTTGAGGGCAGTAATAGACCTTTCCAACAATTCCAGCTTCTCTCTCATTTTCTGAGCTTCCAGCTCAGAAGCCGTTCCAGAGGGCATGTCATCCAGGGCAGGGTTTGAGGACGTCGGTGCAGCACCGGGTCCCTGATTGGAGGCAGCAGGATCATTTCCCCCAGCTGAAGCCCCATTTCCATTACCACTACCTAGTTCAGCTATTAGGGCAGTTCTTTGGGTAGCTAATGCCTCATTCATTCTAGTCTCTATTCTGGCTTTAAGTTGTTCCATGAGACTTTGGATGTCAGACAATGATGCCATTGGTGCAATCGGGGTTGCTGGACTTGTGGGTGAGAGCTCAGTTGGTGTTTCGGGTACAGGTGGTCTTTGGAGGGGTACCTGTGAAAGGACATAGTCAAAACGATTAGACTATCTTATATAAGGTGTTTTCATAGGGTATGTGAGATGGTGTGAGGTAGGGTAGTCTATGGGTAAAGTATTTGGACTTGACCCTGTGAGATGGGACGGTTTGACCCTGTGTGGTAGGGTAATGTTGGTATGCTAGGACACCTAGGATAGAACCCAATGGGATGTGATACGTAAGGTAGAGTGCTTAGGACTGGACACCTCGACTTTTCGAAAGGCCCTAAGTTCTCAAAAAAAAAAAAAAAATTTTTTTTTTGGGCTTTAGGGGCCAAAATGTGAATTTTTGGGCCTTTGTGGCCAAATTGGGCATTTTTGGGCCTTTGGGGCCAAATTGAGAATTTTTGGGCCTTAGGGGCCAAATTATGAATTTTTGGGCCTATGTGGCCAAAATGTAATTTTCCAGGTCTCAGGGACCAAAATGTAATTTTTCAAGTCTCAGAGACCAAAATGTGATTTTTCAGCTTTGAGATGGAATGTTTTTTTTTTTTTTTTGTGAAGTAAGGGATGAATGCGTGAATGCGCACAACATCACAACATAATTCATTTCAATGGAATGATTCAGCATCCTTGGGTGCATACAGCCCTAAAGGATAGGTTCTATAAGCTATGACACAAATAGAGAATAGGCTTATAAAGGGACCCTTGAACCTTGAGCATGGATATACCTAACCACATGTGAAACAAGGAGTTTCGCATGGGTCCGACAGTACGCATACTCATGGGCCACCCCCAAAAGGATTAGGGATGGTTTGCGGTAACAGGGAGGACGCTTTGGCTGTCCGTCGACATAATCAAGGAGACCTGTCGATCAACGCTACTTGCTATCCAGACTCAGAAGTTTGAACAGAAGAGAAGAAATTCATTTTTTTATGCAATGGAGAAAAGGATTCTCAATCGTGCAAATAAATAAACAAATTTGAATGATTCAAAGTAAATTTCAATTAGGTCCAAATTCTTTTTATTAAGCATTCTTAAAGAAAGAATACTTAATCTTTGTTGGGGTACCCTGCAAAACAAAGCATCGTAAAATAATACCCTAAAGAAGGGCAGGTTAGTTTACACAACAATTGTAGTCCACTTTATGCAAAATGATTACATAATCCCCAGCAGAGTCGCCAAACTGTGAACCCCTACCCCAAAAACATAGGCATATGAATGCATGTGACTAAAGGCAGAAATGCACGTGAATGTATGAGTCGCCACCTTGTTTAATTATTTTAGGGTAAACTAGGAAAAAACCCTAAGTGACTACAATTTTAATTAACCTAAGTCTAGGCTAATTACCCCAATGTTTAAGGCACGATCTTCGAACCCGAGGTGGATCCCGAGACCATGTCATGTTGATAAACTAACCGATGAATGAATGCTTTGCAGGGTAAATGATGCAATTGGACCAATGAAATGTTTGAGTGATTTCGACTTGCCGCTCGGGGTTAAATCCCAAACGTGCCTACGTACTTCCGTTTGAATGGAAGATCAAAGTCGACGTAGTTCGATAGGCCTTTTTAAAAGGGCTTTGAATGGGTATGCTTAATGCATGAGTGTGTGTATGCTTTGTGCATTTTGTTTTAGGCATTTTGCCTGAAAATTGATTGATTTTTAGGCATTTTCTGCCAAAAGTGTTGATTTGAAGGCTTTTAGCCAAAAGATTGATTTAGGCAATTTGTTGCCGAAAATTGATTGATTGGGCGTTTGTCGCCAAACGCTTGATTTTAAGGCTTTTAGCCAAAAGATTGATTAATTTGAAGGCTTTTAGCCAAAATGAGTTGATTTAGGCAATTTGTTTGCCGAAACACGATTATTGGGCGATTGTCGCCAAAATTAATTGGTTTAAGGCTCTTAGCCCAAAAGATTGATTAATTTAAGGCATTTTGCCAAAGTTTTGATTTAAGTGATTTGTCGCTAAAAGTGGTTAATCTTACTTATAGGCAATTTGTTTGCCGAAAGTGATTAATTGATTTGCAATGTAGGCAATTTATTGCCAAGAAAAAAAAGCATTTTGGCCACAAACGCTCAATCAATCAATTTTCGGCAACAAATTGCCTAAATCAATCTTTTGGCTAAAAGCCTTCAAATCAACACTTTTGGCAGAAAATGCCTAAAAATCAATCAATTTTCAGGCAAAATGCCTAAAACAAAATGCACAAAGCATACACACACTCATGCATTAAGCATACCCATTCAAAGCCCTTTTAAAAAGGCCTATCGAACTACGTCGACTTTGATCTTCCATTCAAACGGAAGTACGTAGGCACGTTTGGGATTTAACCCCGAGCGGCAAGTCGAAATCACTCAAACATTTCATTGGTCCAATTGCATCATTTACCCTGCAAAGCATTCATTCATCGGTTAGTTTATCAACATGACATGGTCTCGGGATCCATCTCGGGTTCGAAGATCGTGCCTTAAACATTGGGGTAATTAGCCTAGACTTAGGTTAATTAAAGTTGTAGTCACTTAGGGTTTTTTCCTAGTTTACCCTAAAATAATTAAACAAGGTGGCGACTCATACATTCACGTGCATTTCTGCCTTTAGTCACATGCATTTATATGCTTATGATATTTGGGGTAGGGGTTCACACATGGAAGCACTGGCATCGACAACAAAGGAATTGGATTTTTCACACTCATTGGATTTAAGTTTTGTCAATCCAAATCTAAATGAAGAAAAAGAAATTTTTTTGGAACGCTTCCAAGAAAATTAAAATCGCTTGTAATTTAATGATTTCAGTTTTGATGTTCTTTTTCCTTTCGATTGCATTTGTGATTGTTGATTAATGGGTGGTTGTTTAAGTGATGGGTTTGGATTGAAATAGAAAAAGAAATATAAAGAGATAGTTTAAGAGATTAGAGCAAAATGTTTGAAATCGATAATCTTGAAAATCGATCTAGATATTAAGGTTTGAGGAAGTTTTGCAAGAGGAGAGAAGTTGGAGATTCAGATAGGTGGAATTAAGGTCAATTGTGTCATTTCACATGAATTTAATGTCTAAAATTGCAAATATTCGACGTAAGGGCAATCTAGTATAATGGTCTCAAAATACAAAGGTATAGTAGTATATCTTGAAAAGAATAAGGGTAAAGTTTTTTTTTTTAGCAAAATATAGGGGTAGGATTATAATTTTTCTATTCTTTTATAAGATTGTTTTTCTAAGTGAAAATAAATAATTCGCCACTCAGATTTTACAAAATTAATTAACTCGTTCTCGTACTTTTGACTATTAGGTATTTAGTCCTTGAGCTTTAGTTCCATCAAATTAAATGGTCCTTCCGTCCGAAATCAAATATTTTTTCTAGGGGTGACCATATTACGGTTTCGGGAACCGGGATCGTCGGTTCGAACCGGTCCCGAACCGTAACCGGAACCGGTGAGAACCGGAACCGAAATCGGAGATTTCTGGTTCGGTTCCGGTTCCAGTTTTGTCGGAACCGCAACCGGCGGTTCCAACAAACTGGTCGGAACCGCAACCGGCGGTTCCAACAAACTGGTCGGAACCGCAACTGGCGGTCCAACAAACTGGTCGAAACTGTCGGTTCTCCAGCCGGTTAGAACCGCCGGTTCTAGCCGTTAGAAACTGTCAGTTTTTTGTTTTTTTTTTTTTTGTTTTTTTAAATTTTGTTGTGAAGAATTTTTTTTTTTAAATTTAGAAACTGAATTTTTTTGAAATTGTCCAATAGGCCCTTTTTTTTTAAATTATGTTCAAACTTTTTTAAACAAAAAATAAATTCAGTTGAAGAATTTTTTTTAAAAAAATAATTAAGTTCAAGTCTTTAAAAAAATAAATTTAATTGAAGCATTTTTTAATTTTTTTAGGTGTATTTTTTTTACAAATAACTTTCACAAATTTATTAAATTTTGAAAACCGCTCTTCAAAATTTAAAATTTAAAATTATGCGATTTGCCGGAAAACCGATCGGAACCGTCAGTTTTGACACCGTACCGGAACCATTCGGTTCCAAACCGGAATCAGAACTGGAAATTTTAGGTTCGGTTTCAGAACCGTGGCCACCCTTAATTTTTTCCTTTAAATGAACCTAAAAAGTCAAAGTACCCTAAGCTAAAGGACAAATCTCTTATCTCTGTCTTACTCTTACAAAGTTTGGAGCTTTTGGCATACTCTTACTCTCTTCATCCCCATCATATCAGCGTCGTCCATTTCCATCCTCATCCTCGATTCCAATTCCAACTTAAATTGCATTCTTAAAAAATAAATGGTAAATTAATAAGCCTGGGAAAACTCATTACTTAGCCACAAACTCTTCTCCTTCTTATTGAAGATTTTTCATTTAACTTGCGGAATCAAAACATCCAGAAATAGAGACATAATCTCCTTGTCCTCAAAAAATAATATCTAAACCCTTCAAAAATCCCATCTTCTCTTTCTCAATCGAAGCACAGTATGTCACTGAAAGATAAGTTATATAAATATTAAAGAAAAAAATAATAACATAGAATTTGATTGGAAATTTATATTTCCATTAAGCACCTATATGACAGCATCCTGCTTCCCAGTGCTATATATGGTATGCAGTTTTCAAAACTTGTTTGAACTGATAAAGTTGAATAATCAAAGAAGAAACACATATAGTTCTCAGTGAATGCAAAAGATGCCAAGGGCAAAATATATCTAGAGAAGGCTTAACTATATCAATTATACCTACCTGATTCATTTTGGCCATGAGATCTCTAATTTTAAAAGCTAAAATCCCTTCTCAAAACACTGATATGATTTTGAGAGGGTTTGAATCCATAAGAAAATAATGGATTTCACTTTCCAGAATCTGTACCATTGTCCTTCCTCTCTTTTTTAAACCCCATCAGATATTATGTCTAAATACTACAGACTCATTTTGCTCCAATATCGTTGCCATTAGTTTCTCTAAACCCACTTTCAATTCTCGTTGCAAGTTCTCCAGCTTCATCACTTCCTCCACCACCTCGCCTCCTCAGAGTGAGGATTCTGATTTGAACACTAGGATTTCGTTGATAATCGGATTCCAACTGCTATAATTACTAGGTTTCTAAGGTCTAAAAAAGTATTTTCTCCCTACAATTATTCTTGATCTGTCCCGACTAATAATGCAGAGTCCAGATTGTGTTGGTGACTGTTAGATATGACATGGGATTGGAGATGGAGAGAGATAAATATCAAATAAAAATAGAAAAGAATAAAAAATTAAATTTTGTAAGGTAATTTTATCTTTTCTTCAACCTATTCTTTTGTCTTATCTCATTAAAGGCAACATCTGTCATTTTAGAATATTTCTCTCTCCTCTCTCTTGATTTTTAAGCCCATTTAACGAGAAAAATATGTGATTTTGGACGGAATGACCATTTAATTTGACGGAACTAAACCTCAAGGATTAAATACCCAATAGTCAAAAATACGAGGAAGAGTTAATTAATTTTGTAAAACCTGAAGGACAAAATAATTATTTTTCCTTTTTTAATTCAACATTTTGTCTCTGTCTCAATTAATTCATATGATTGTATATTTACATACTGAGAATTCAATTCTTTAAAATTTTTTATTTGAAGCAAAAAAAAAAAAAAAAAAAAAGTTGGCTTGTACTAGATTCAATACTATCTCCTATGACCATAGGGTCAAAGATTTTAAAATCCATAAACGATGCATGAAACCAATTGATTTATGTCAAGTTTAATATCAATTTACGTATAAATTCTAATTATTTTATTATTTAATATGATGTTTATTTCTTATTAAAAGTTATGTTTTTATTAATACATATATAATGTGCGCAAGTTAGAGTGGTAATTGCGTAAACCCTTTTCAACAATGACCGTTCCAAATTTTAAATCCTTCACCTTACAAATAAAATTCACATAAATACTTGATCTACTTTCATTAATTAAAAAAAGAAATTATACTTTTAATTGTTAATTTAATGGTTAATTTTATCAACAATTTATAAGTTATCACATATTTTTATTACTAAATTTCTTTATAAAGTGAATTGCACATTGTAATTGTTCTTATTTTGCTTGTTTATACTCATTTATTCTTCTTTTGTATAAAATTAAGTATTGATTATAATTTTTTCTTGTATTGTCTAGATTTTTATATTGTTGAAACATAGTTTCATATTGAGATTAATGTAAATATAATAGCTAATTAATGAAACAATGGGCTTAGTTGGAAAAGTTTGTGCCCACAAGGTCTCAAGGAGGTATGGATTATACCATTTGCACAGTTTCAACTTGATTTGGTAAGCAAGGTTGACATCTTATAACTAACTAAAATCTCTTCTATCTCACATTTTCAAAGCTAATATTTGCATGTGGGGATTTTTTTAGGAGGTGACTTAGGGTCTAATCCTAGTTTTTTTATGGAGAAGCTTAATGTAAGCTAAGGAGATGTTGAGGATGAGAATTATGTGTTGTATTGATAAGGGTGAGAAGGTTAATGTTTAGAGATCTTGGAGTTATTTTTTGTTCTTCTTTTTATGTTCCTTCTCCTATTGTGGTAGGATATGCGGATTTGTTGATTGCGAGATTGAAACGTGGTTATAATTTGGGTTAGGATGAAGTTGATAACATTTTAAACATGCCTTAGAGCGTGTGAAGTTATGAGGATATGATTATCTATCACTAGAAGAAGAAAATTTGAAAGTTAGTTATTTCTCCTAATATTTGCAATTTTATATGGAGGGTTTCTAGGATTATCCTAACATGCTAGAAATTGAATCAAAGAGGGATAACAGTTTATGATGTGTGCAATTTTTGTGGGATTAGCGAGCCTACGATTTATGCTATTGTTTTATGTTATAAATTAATGAGTTGTTCAAAGTATGTGGTGTGTCTCCCCAGTAGACATGGCCACTGTTCCAAAACAGCTGATTCTGGAACCGACGGTATTGGTTCCAAAAAATTTAGAACTAGAATCGAACTGAAAATTGACGGTTCCGGTTCCTTAACTGTTCCAAGATCGACGGTTCCAGCCAATTCTCGACCGATTTTCCGATGAATCGCATAATTGTAAAATAAAAAAGTAGAGAACATTTTTCTTCAAAATTTAAAATTTAAAAATTTGTGAAATAATTTCTAAAAAAAAAATACACTTAAAAAATAAAAAAAATGCTTGAATTTATTTTATTTTTTTAAAAAAAAGACTTGAACTTAATTTATGTTTTTTAAAAAAAGTCTTCAACTAAATTTATTTTTTGTTTAAAAAAGTTGGAACTTAATTTTTTTTTTTTAAAAAAGGGCCTGAACTTAATGTTTTTTTTTAAAAAAATTAAGTTGCCTACGTATCCTCTTGGGATTTAGAGGAATCAAAGCCCAGATAGTTCTTACTTACCTTGTACCAATTTCACCCCTTTTACTTTAGTCGCTATTTCCACCATCGGTTGATACCGTTGAGGACCTATCATAAAGATCATATAAATCTTCATTTTCTTTGATATTCTCTTGTGCTCTTAGTCCGGCCTTGCTCCAATCATCCACGCATAATTGTGCTTCTAGTGAATCGGGTGTCATATGAGTCGTGTTTCATCAAGTATGTTTCCTCCTTGACTAAAAGCATGTTCACTCGCAACAGTGGAAACCGGAGCTGCTAAAACTTGTTATGCAATTAATGAAAGGGTTGGAAATGTATTGGCGTGATGATTCCACCAATTAGAATTGAAAAGTTATTACATGCAAAATTAGCACCAACCTCAAAAGAAGTGTTAAGATAGTTATCAAATTCGAAAAAAGAACCGGATTCCATTGGTCTTTTTTGTCTTTGTAGTAATATACGTTCAGCAGCACCAACACTTACCCTTTCAGTTGGGAATGATTGATTATTGAATGAGAAGAATTAGAAGAAGTAGATGAACTAGAATATTGAACAAATTCAGTATATAATTCTATAATATTTTATCTAACTTCATCCAATACTACATTTATATTAACACTATTTTCTATATCAAGATTTAATATTTCATAATAAAGAGTCAAATATTCAGATAAAATTTCAAATTTGCATCTAGGATCAAATACACAAGCAACAAGAAAAATGGTGGTATATTTTTAAAATAAGATAACCATTTTTTTTTTCATTGATAAAACGCAATTTTGTAATAAAATATCATTTTCAAATTCTTGAAGTGCACTAACAATATTAATGCATATAGGTAAAAATAAATGAGATGTGGGATAATAAACCCCACTAAATTTATATGTAGCATCATTAAAAATTTTTAAAATATCCAAAATTTTTGTATAAATATCCCAATTTTGTGGATATAAATTAATTTCTTCAATATTGTTAGTAACAAAAATGCACAATAATTCTTTATATGAAAAAGACTCATTTAATAATTTATATGTTGAATTCCAATGAGTTGGGACATCTCTTAAAAACTGTTTTGGTCTTTTTTTATTTTTCTTACAAAATTTAGCCCAACTTTTCATCACTTGTGGATGTCCCCATAATATGAAATAGCTTTTCTAATTAGAGAAATAAAAGATTCAAGAACTTTTAAACCATCTTGTACACATAAATTTAAAACATGGCATGCACATCTAATATAAAAAATTTTCCACCAATATTTGGTTCACAAATTGTTTTAAGTTCAATAATTGATTTAGTGTTAACAGTAACATAATCAAATGAAATTGTAAAATTTTTTTTGGTCAATTTATATTCATCTAAAATTGAAATAATTATTCTATAAATATTATTTGTAGTATGTTTATCATCAAAAGCACGAAATGCAATAATTCTGTTTTGAATTTTTCAATCATCATCAATCTAATGACATGTAATACCCATGTAAGAATGCATTTGCCAATGATCACTCCAAATATCATAGCAAATTGAAACACGAATTTTCATTTCAGAAAATAAAAGTTCTAACTATTTTTTTCCTTTTTTATATAAAGAAATAATAGTTCGTTTTAAAGTATTTCTTGGCACTCTTTTAGCAGAAGGATTTATAGCTTTTTCACAATATTGATTAGAATCTACTTTTTCACCTAAACTAAAAGATAAATGTTCCATAGAAATCATTTTAGCTAATTTTTCTTTTTGTTGTTTTTCAGAACATTGAAATAAAGAAATGTTAGAAGATGCGTACCCGAAAATTTGTGTTTGAGACTAATCAACTCTTATTTTTGTTGGATGTTTTGCCTCCAAATGCTTCCAAAATGATCCATGACAGCCCGATTGTTTGACTTTATAAGATTTTCCACAATGATTGCAAATTACATCAAACATTTTGTCGCCTTTGAATTTCTTTGTGAAATGAATAGCGAATATGTCCGAACTGTCTTACTCTTGGAAAAACTTGTGTACCTTACTCTTCCTCTTCCTCTTGTTGTAAATGCTAACCATTAAATTTAGATTCTTGAGGTGGAATTTCCAAATTTTCATTTGGACATCCCTCAAGATTATATTGGTCGGGAGTGAAATCGAAGATGTCGTTTGTAGGGGCAGATGAATATTGTATTTCTCCAATCTTTCCCTTGTCCTTAGCGGAACTTGAGTTTGCTCTGCTTGCCATTATAGGAAAATAATATGTAATTTGGAAAATTGAATAAAAAAAATTAGAGAGAATAATTAGAGATTGGAATTTGAAGAAATTAATTCACAATAATTTGAACAAATAATTGGAGATTGGACTTTGAATGAATTATCTTGCAATATTTTGGACAATAATTTATGAATGAAAATCAGAGAGATTGTAGAGTAGAGAAGAATAATATAGAGTAGAGAGAGTAAAGATAATTTTGTGTGAGGGGATTATAAATGGAATGAGGTATTTATAATAAATCTAAAAAATTATTTTTCCACAAATAACCTTGAAACTAGCCGTTATATAGCCATTTATAGTTGTTAGGGGGTAATTTGGGGATATCACAAAAAAATTTGAAAAAAAAAACAAAAAAAGCTGCTGGTTATAAACAGAATTCAAATATTCTTAGAACCGCCAGTTCCAACCGTTGATTCAAACCGGCTAGAAAAACCGGCAATTCCAGACGGTTCTAGTCAGTTCTTGGAACCGCTGGTTCACGGTTCCAAAAATGGTGAAACTGAAACCAAATCGTAGGCCACCGGTTTAGATTTCGGTTGGAACCGATTTCAGCTTGGACCAATTCTGAACCGCCAGTTTCGATTCTGGGACCGTAATTTGGTCACCCCTACTCCCTAGTTGTTGATTGGAAACAATTGTATTGAATGGTTTCAATCTGTTATGGGGTCCATTGGATAAGAGTAAAATGGAAATCTATTTGTAATTTGATTTTAGTGATATCATGGAAATGTTTTCTTATGGCCACGATGTCAAGTTACTCTTTCTGTTATTTAGCCTAGGTTTGGAATTTCCTTTTTAATCGAGAGCAGCGAGGTATTCTATTATTCAGCATTAGTTGATTCTTACTAGTATTACAAGGTCATTTTAGAATCAGTTTGGTTGTTTTGGCTTGCTGCAGTATACTGTATATACTTATATTTTGGAGCAAGCACGTTTAATAGTTTTAGAGTAGTGATTAGAGATCTAAGCGGTAGTTTTGTGGTTGGAGTCACAAGTCTTTTGCTTGGTTTAAGTCTACAAAGATGGCTGAAATTATTGGTGTTAAGATGGTGCTATCGTAGTTGAAGAATCAATTTTTGGGTCCAATTATAACAGAGGTTGATGCTCAAGAAATTTGCACGAATTGAATCCTTTTAAAGTTTGATAATTCTGAGTTTGGGTTGATAGTTGAAAACTGTAAAAGTGTAATTGATAGTGCTAATTTAAGCTCTTTTATTCGGGTAAAGACAAATTAAGATAGTCACTTATGTTGTAACAAAGGTGACCTGTTTTAATGCTAATATAAAAGTGTGGATGTATCTTCCTCACATGTTAATGTTATTATTATATTTGGAATTTCAATTAATTAATAAAAGTTTTCTTCCCTCAAAAATAAATAGTAGTCAAAAATAGATATTCAATTTATAAAACACTTATCACAATCTGATTCTCTAGGCTGGACTAGCATTGGCCTTATGTAGGCGTAAAACCCCTAGAGTCCGCACTCAGCCTTTGTTCCTACTTTTTGGTTCAAAGTCTAATTTATATTTTGAGTATACAAAGTCCAATTTATTAACTTTTTCAATTTATCCATTTAGCCCCATTTAATTTAAAGCAATCACAAATAAATATTTGAGTCTTAATTTGCTATCAACATTCAATACATATGTGTAAGTGCACATACACACAGATATATAATTATTATAGGCTCGTCACACGTGAATATATATTAAGCTCCTATTCACATCATCTCAGTGTAATTGCGAATGTCTAACTTAGAAACTAAAATTATATGTAAATAAAAATTGTTAAAATAATTTATTTGTGGAGAATATCATATACATATTCATACAGGACTCTGCAAAGATTAAGAGAATAGAGATTATGAATAGAAGAAAGAACTGTTTGAATAACTTGAAAAGATTAGGATGAGACGGATGAGTGTCTCAATTCAATAAATAGTAATATATAATATACAACTCACACAGTCAAGTGAGTAAATTTCTAATATTCTAATAATGTTACTCGTTCAATCACATAATGACATACAAAAATATCCATAACCAACAACACATAATAAATAATCAAATAATGGTATTGGTTAATGGTATCACTAAATTTTTCTAGCGGTCATACCCTCTTGCCTGGATCATACTCTCTCTTTCGTGTGTATTAGGAAACTCTACCCTCACAATTGCATAGTTTTGAGCCTTTTATATAACGTATTATTTCGACATTTAAGCGAAGAAAAACTACCTCTTTGTATAATGATGAATTTTTTATGCACATTATACCAAACCTCCTCTCCTAGTCCTGACAACATAATTGTTCTCACAGTTCAAAATCCATGTAATGCATGTTGTCCCAATATTACATAAGCACAAATTATTACATAGAACATTCAATCAATCAAGAATGCATCACATATTACAATCAACTATCTAGTAATTTAAAAAAAGGAAGATTTAATACATGTTAATATTAAAATTCCATATTAATAGTATATCTATGCAAGTTTTTAATTATGTATCATATATTACTACTCATAGATTGGTGTACAGCCAAAGAAAATCCTTCATTGATCTCGATTTCTAATGATGGAGTGAGTCTGACGGTTGTCAATGACAGAAGGAGAATAAAAAGAAAATTATCAATTAAGGATAGAAAAAATAAAATTCATAAAGTCCTATCTTTTAGATCTATCTAACTATTTTATCAAAATTTCAGTAGCATCTTCCTTAAACTTAGATTTAAGCCACCTACTAAAAATCATAAAGTTACTCCCTCTGTCCCATTTTATTTACATGGTTTGACAAAATACGCATATTAAGAATTTAGTCAATAAATGTTACTTTGCACTTTTTTACTCTTAACTCATTAAGATATTAATAAAATTCATTTATTTAATGAAGGATCATAAAAATTATCATATGAAAAATAATTATTTATATATACAAATTTAGAAACTTTGCAAACATTTTGGAACATCCAAAAAAGGAATAACAAGCAAACAAAATGAGACGGAGAGAGTAATATATTTATACTTAGCTCATTCGTCGAGTAACCTTAATCAATATTTTCATTCTCCTTCTATATTAACATCATGCTCAACGCATTATCATATATATACACATTTACAAGACTAATACTTTGTTCAATTTATAGTTTAGATCCATTCATTTCATTTCCACCAGCATATATCTTTACTATTTATAATTCTCATTACAATATTTTATTCATTCTATTCATAATTTAATATAACTCAAATTTTCAGATATTTATTTACATCTTAATTTTATACTAACCAACATAATTAATCATTTAAGTTTAAAAACTTGCTACATTTTAATTATGATACAAGCTCACATTTTATTTGATGACTTCACTAAATTTTAGTTGTAATTTCATAACTAAGTTCTAATTAGTTTTTGAGCCGCAAATGCAGTTACGGTTAATTAATATAATTTAATTGAATTAAAAAAAGTGAAGGTTCATTTCCTATAACCGAAATATCGATAATCATAGCTTGAACACTTACTGGTTAAGAATTTCTAGGTACGGTTGTAAATGAACCAAATTGTTCGTGTATTTTTTGAGACTCAGCTCGATAAAGTTCGGCTCATTTCAAGTTTGATTTTTAAATAAACTATAAAATTTTGGGCTCCTTAAAGTAAATGAACCAAACTTGAGCATAAGAGAGTTCAGCTCGATATGGCTCGCAAATTATATCATTTATAAAGCTCGCGAACAGGCTCGTTGAACAGGTTCATTAGCATGCTCGTAAAAAGGCTCGTTTAATAAGCTCACAAACAAGATAATGAACCAGCTTGTATATTTGGCTCACAAGCTAGTTCATTTAATGGGCTCGTGAACAAGCTCGTTTATTAAGCTCATAAATTGATTCGTTTAATAGACTTATGAACAAACTCGTTTACAATTTTTTTCTATAATTATATTATGACTTCTTTTTGGTCTATATACAATTAACATAAATAAGTAATAAAATATTTTATTACTTTTTTTTATAATTACTTGTAAAATGAATTTAAATTCATTTTAGATAAATGAAGTATATTTTAATTAATAAATTATTAATTTTACCGTAATTATAAAACTAATTATTAGATAGCATTTTCGTATGGTTAATTATATAATTCCTTATATATAAATATTTGATACTACTCCCTCCATTTTCTTTATTTAGAGAAAATAAAAAAAGTTCATGGATTAAGGAAGTCAGTTAATCCAATTTCTCTCCTCTAATTTTGTCCCTTGACATAGTTAACTACAACATTAATTGTTATGAATCCAGGTAAAATGGAAGGGAGTCCTGATGAGCATATTAATTGTGTTTGTTGCTTCCAAAGATTAAAAAAAAGTAGAAAGCTTGGCTTCTTTGAGTCTAAAAAATTCAAACCTTCTATTTTAGTGTTGCAGTTGAATTTAAATAAAGAACAATTTCTTTAAAATGAGCTCTAAAACAGCAAAACTATTGGCCTCAGATTTTAATAATCTTATTGAATTTAATTAGTTCTCACATTAAGGAAAAAAATTCCTGCACATTTTTTACGTTACGTACTCGAATCTTTGAGTCCAAAAAATTCAAACCTTCCATTTTAATGTTGTAGTTGAATTTAAATAGCAAACAATTTCTTTAAAATGAGCTCTAAAATAGCAAAACTATTGACCTCGGAAATAATCTAGTTGAATTTAATTAGTTATCACATTAAGAACAAAATTCCTGCATATTTTTTACATAAGCACTCGAAATTAAAGAATTTATTGTAACAAACTTTTTTAAGTTAAATGTGTAACGCCCTAATTTTTCTGTGTCTAAAATAATAGTTTTATCGGTCTGTGAATAGTACCACCGGTCCGGGAGTCAGTATTATAGTACCACCGGTCCGGGAGTCAGTATTATTTTGGTTCAGAAAAATTACTATCTATGTTTCATATTTTATTTAATATTTTTGGAGTATGCATACATGATTTTTATGGGTAGAAAATAAGTAATGAATATTTTTGGAGAATTTAGATAATTAGTGAATAGTGAATTATGGTGTTATATTAAGTAAGGAAATTTGAGGAATTATTTTTAAGGATTAAATTTGAGAATTTTATGGAGATAAATAATATTTTGAAGGAATTTACTTGGAGATTATTTGTAGCCATTAGATGAGATTACTTGACTTAATTCTAGCCATCCAATTAGGGGAAAAGACTAAAATACCCTTGTTGCTTTATATAAGTCAACCATCAATTATTGTGCAACCATTTTTCTTTCTTCTTCTTTTCCCTTACACGTCTCCTCCTCCTCCTTCTTCTTCTTCTTCTTCTTCTTCATTTTCTTCAATTCTTCCTTACTAAACACATCAAATTCACCCCAACCAACTTGATTTAAGTTATTAATCCTAGAGATTAAAGCTTGGGAAGTGATTTTTGGTGAATTATTTCAAGAAATTTGGAGATTCTCTACTTGAGCCAAAGGTTGGAGAAACCTCTACCATGGAGTAAAGGCAAAATGAGAGCTTAGAAAGTTTTAATTTAAGCTTGCTAAAGCTTATTTTTAAGGTTAGTGTTCATAAACGCACTTACCTTACTCAAATTTTTGATTTTGTGCCTTTATGCTCTTATGTGGATATTTTGGGATTTTGTATGAAATGATTGATTTGTTGAATTTTGGTTGCAATTACATGCTCTTGGGTGATATGTGATGAGTATTTATGTTGTGGTAGACATTTCTACCTTGTATCTTTGTTGTTCATGTTCCTTCCATGGTTAAAGTAAGCTGAATTTGGGAAAAACGGGTTATTGAGTGAGATTAAGGACCATTTTTCGATCCTTTCTAGTTTCCATTTGTGTCTGAGTCCTTCATAAAAGTTGTAGGTCTCTCTCTTAGCTTTCCAACCCATCCTCTTGTGTCCAATTTGGAGATATATAGCTCAACTTATGGCTGAAACACCCAAACTGACTGTGTTATGACGGGCTACATGCATCACTGAATTGATTGCCCATTTTGACCACTATAATGGCAAGATTATGTTCTGAGTTCTTCATGAGAGTTGTTTCCCTGTGTCTTGAGACTTCTCTGGTTTTGGATTGAATTAATTTGAGTGTTTGGTTAAGGAGTAATTCAATAAACATTGAACTTGGTTCTGCTGAATCAGGTCTAGACTATTGGTCTGTGTTCCTAGCTTTTGTTTGCTACCTTGCAGATTGATCTGGGCTATGATCCCTTCATAACATTTGTAGCATTTTGTCTTATCTTTTTAATGAATCTGATTTCGTTCCATTTGGAGACCTATAACTCAAGTTATGTCTTAAAAACCCTGCAAAGGTCAAGGTTATATTAATGCTGGAAATCTCCTATGCCTTGAATCATGGGTTTATTTGGATCAATGTATGTATGAATCATGTGTGATGAGGTTCTCTTGATTATTTGTATGTTTGAGGATTTATTTGACAAAAATAAGATATAAGTTTGAAAAGTGTTATTGTGGATATGTTTAAATGGACATAAATGGGAAAAATTGTTGGAAATTTTGGGATAAAGTGTGGAATTAGTTTAGATAATGCATGATGAGGATAGAAATGGATACCTTGGTGCATAAGAGTTATGTTAGTATGCTTGGTTGGAGAAGGAAATTCCTCCCCTTGGTTTTCATTAAGAGGCCAAACCACTCTAGGATGGTAAGGCTTACTTAATTATTATTTTTTGTATGGTATGCTATCTATATATCTATGACATAAGTATGATTATTTTGATAACTTTCATATGTTTAGAGTTTTAAAAAAAAATGGGTATTTAAGATGTATGTGCTTTGAATTTTGAATAAGGAAGGTATGATTTTATATGATAAGAAGTTTCTTATGATAAATTTCATTATGACTTCAAGAACGTTTTAAAAGAAAAGGACTTTATAAGAAATTTCCTATATTAAGTAATTATGTTTAAGTATGAAGTTTTCACGAGTCACTTAAGTTCAAAAGTAAGCTTACATGTATGATTTCATATGATAAGAAATTTTCTATGTTAATTTTCATGAGTTACTTATGTTCTAAAGTAAGCTTACATTATGAAGTTAAGAAGACTAAAGAATAAGACAAGTTTTATGAGAAGTATTATGAATTAAGAATTAAAACAAGGATTTTGGGCTCTAATATACTTGATGTGAATTTGATGCGAGATTTAATTTTATTATGTATGATGAGCATGCTCGGCATTTGATGCCATTATGATACGAAGTTATGATCATATGCTAGGCACGTAGGTGTCTTATGTTAGGGCGGACGCGCTCTATATGTTATGAAAAGGTTGGCGACCTAAGGCCATTATGAATAAGTTATGAAAACCTATCTGCTTCTCTTTCTCCTAAGTGCATGCGAGCCCTTGGAAAATCTTTTTAAGGCACTTAAATGAATAAGATTATATTATTTCAGTAAACCTTAGTTTGGAAATAAATGATTATGTTCTCAAATTAATTTTCAAGGCATGATATTTCGATACATGGTTTTAAAATAAATAGTATGTGTATTGGTATAATAAATGTCCAAATAATGAATTTGTGATTTGGAAGAATTAAATTATTTATGTTATTAATTATAAGTTTATTTGATATTATGTAAATGTATGTTCTTTTGATGAAAATTTATATTTTAAGTGTGTTGCCAGTGCAACATTGGTAAGTTTGTCATTTATAAGCACCACTGAGTTTTATACTCAGCGCGTTGATTTTTATCACGCGCAGGTTGAAGTTCGTGGTTGCTACTTGATGATCAGAAGAGTAGCTTCAGACCAGAAGCGACTATTTTAGTAGTGGTAGAATTAGTTTGATGTATTTAAGAATCATGGCATGTATAATTATTACATTTTCGGATATTATGTTATTTGAATTATAACTTAAGCATGTAATGATAAATTAGTTTGGTGTATATATTTGGAGATAAGCATGAGATTTTATTTAATGTTTGGATATAAACTATGTTTAAGATAGTTGGTATGATTAAGAACATAAGGACTTGATATATATATATATATAATGAATGCATTTAATTGATGATCATTAAAATGCTATTGAGGGTTTCTATAGTTATGAAGGTATAGAAGTGTTGTTGTGTTGCTATGGTGATTACTGGAGTTTGCTGGGGGTTTAGAGTTTAAAATTGGGAGTGTTTTGTATTCACATATTTGGCGAGCTCGGTTTTTAAAGGAAAACTCTTGCAGTTTTGCTGTAGGATTTTTCCTCAATTGTTTTCATAAGTTATATATATATATATATATATATATTTCAAAAATAAATTGAAAAAAATTACTTGCTAAACTTGTCAATACTTAATCACTTCTAATTCATAATCTGATTTTATGATTTATATGTTATGGTAGGACGGTGTCTCCGGCACCGAATGTGGCATCCGTCATCGGGTCTCTTTGGGCTGGGCGACAGGTGTTACAAAATGATTGTTCAACTTTCCAAAAAATGAACCTATATCCACTTATACACTTTGAATGTAAAAAATTCACAGCAAAAAAAAAAAAAGGAAGCCCAAATTTTGAAGTTAACTTATTTAAAATTCAAAAAAATGAATCTGAATTTATGTTTAAAATTTATTTCCCTTAATAAAGAAAATTCCTAGCTGTTTTTGTAAAGTTGCAGCCAAATAAAATCAAGTTGCAGCCAATTTATTTGATCGCACTATCAGACTTCTCAACTTCCTAAATATAGCCATTTATAAATTGCAATATCAAATCAAACACGATTTGTGCATGTTTGAGAGAAATAATCCTTAGCTTATTGCTCTTTCAATTCGATTTTGGGGTCAAATTAAATGTGCAAATCACAACTGTTTGATTAGTGTATATTGGTAATGCTATATGAAAATTAAGGAACAATTGCTAATATATAGAAATGAGTTTAAAATATAAAAAAATCCCTCATTTAAAGACAATAACATTGAAAGTGTTTCTGTTAATTTAAAATTGTGCTTATAGGTTTAAGGTTTAGCCTTTATCCAAGGCTATTTTAGAAAATTACTGTGCAACAATTGTATTCCATTCTCAAGTTATCAAATTTACCATCATATGTATCAATGTCTCTGCTCATCTATAATAAATAGAGCCCATTCGAATTTGATTTCAAATTTAACCAATCCACTACTTGCTTCGGGCTTTAAGGAGTATTGAATGCTAACCAAAATATTGTCCACCACTTTTCTATTTTCATGTGTTGGACAATGGTTATACGAGAACTAGTTTAAGGGCAAGCTAGTTTTTCCATTTTAGCACACTTTCTCACAATTTCTAATTATAGTAAATTAGACTACATTTCTCTATATAAAAAAATATTCAAAAAGAAAAATTTCTCTAAATAGAAAAAAACAGAGGGAGTTTCTATATATAAAAACTAATACTCCCTCTTGTCTCTTTATATAAAGATAACTGAATTTGCACAAGGATTAAGATGGTAGTTAAACTGAATAGTTTCCCCACATTATGCATATTTTACCCCTATAAACAACATTAAATGGGCACTTTATTTGATAGATAGAGAACTCATGCGTGTAGACTTCCAAAGTAGCATCAGTTACAGGATTGCATCCGAAAATAAAGGGATTTGAGCCGAAATTAGAGGAAATTGTGAGCTAATGGTGTTAATTTATCTACTTTCAAACTTTTTAAATTAAAATCCCACGTTTGAAATTTTGAATTTCCTCTGTTTTCTAAAGTCTTGGGCAACTTCGATCATACGCGCACAAAAATGGCGAAAATGTGGATCCAAAATTTTTTATATTCTCACTGTCTCCTCAACTTCTACAATATGCACTTATATAAATTTGGAACAGACATGAACATGTAACTGCATTCATAAGCTTTTCAAACTAAAGGCAATAGAAAGAGGGGAACAATATTTCTTGCATCATGAATAATCTATTTTCATTTAATCTCAATGAAGTTCCAACAAATTCGCCCACACATTCTGATGATATGCATGCAACTTTCCATCTACCAGATTTGAACTACCTACTTAATGCGGAAGAAAGCATTGTGGTGGTTCCTGAAATGAGTCATATCGAAAATATTATCACAGGCAATAAGAAAAAAAGAAACAAAAAGAAAAATATACTAAATCATGTAAAAAATTCTGTAAGCACTATGTTGTTTTCATAGTTGCAACAAAGTATCCTAAATATGCACAGTTATGAAAAAGCTGTGATCACATTTAGTATATCTTTGAAGCCAGTTTACAAAATTTATCAAAAGGCCAAAAACCATCCAGAGAATAATATTTTTCGCATGAATGGTCCATGGAATAGGGAAAGGAAAAGAGTTCAAATCCCAACACACAGGATAACAAAAATTCCACTAAGACGTCGCATGACAATTCGTTCTTTGGCATATGAACTGGAAGCATCTATTTCGTGTGTCCACAAAATGATAAAAGGTGGGCACATCAGACCTCATTCTAATGCCACAATGCCATTGCTCAAAGATGAGAACAAAACAACAAAAATTCAATTTTGTCTCTCAATGATTAATCAAGGTACATTAAATAGTTAACCTTATTTCAAAACCATGTATGACATAATTCACATTGATGAAAAGTGGTCCTATATGTGCAAACAAATACATAAAATTTATCTAGCAAAAAATGAAGAAGAGCTTTTGAGAAAATGAAA
This sequence comes from Jatropha curcas, assembly GCF_041381405.1. NCBI lineage: Eukaryota > Viridiplantae > Streptophyta > Magnoliopsida > Malpighiales > Euphorbiaceae > Jatropha > Jatropha curcas. The sequence goes on from NC_143160.1 coordinate 15,195,936, forward strand.
AAGCAAGAGGTTTTTACCCAAAATAATATTTTTAGCTGTAGTTGCACGCCCTAGATTTGATGAAAAATCTAATGTGTTGTTTGATGGTAAGGTTGATATTTAGCCATTTATTTATAGTGTCCAGCCAAAATGAATATTAAGAACCATTCAGCTGGTACAATGGAAACAAAACTCATATTGTCAATATCAAAAGATGTCATTCGAGATATTCTCATTCATAAACTTTTACCCTCTATTAAAGAAAAATGGCCACAGATTGATGGTCCAACCACCATTTTCATACAATAGGACAATGCTAAGCCACATATAAAATAGGTGATGTCCAATTTGCACAAGCTACAATTGAACTGGGATTGGCCATCCATTTACTGCGAACCTCCAAACAGTCCAAATTTAAATATTTTGGACCTTGGTTTTTTTAGAGCAATTAACTCAATTAACCATAGAGAGCCACCAAGAACTATAGATCAACTTATTGATGCAGTTTTGAAAGCCTATGATGTGTTCCTTGCTTCTTCAATGAATAAGGTCTTTTTTGACTCTAAAGACTTGTATGGTTGATATCATGAAATGTAATGGTGGGAACCATTATAAAATAAAGCACATGGTCAAGGATAACTTGTTAAGGAATGACAATCTCCCAACAATAATTACAATCGACCAACAAATTGTTAAGAAGGCAGCAGTTAGTGTAAATCATCTAATTACAGGCATTTTTTTTTTAAATTGAACTCAATTATTATATGGCAAATGTGCAACATTTTGTTAGATTTCTAGATGCATATTTCTATGAATGAGTGACAATGTTGCTTTTTGAGCTTAATTTTAATGTAATTTCTTTATTTCCATATAGCTTGTTTAATTATAAGACTTTAACTTAAAATGTATACAGTTTATTTATTTTGCTTCCAATTTGTGTTTATATCATTACACATCTCGAACCAATAAGCCCAATTCCAAAGTCATATACATTAACTTGAATTTACAATATAATCAGTCAATGTGAGCATAATTTTTATATATAACGCCCATATGCTCAATTTTTCAATGATCGCATAGTTTTAATGCGAGCATAATTTTCATATTTAGAGCCCATATGCTAACTTTTTTTCAATAATCATATAATTTTAATACAAGCACGATTTTTATGTTTTGCAGCCATATACTCAGCAAGGCATAATATATATATTTTAAATCATATGCTAATTAACTAAAATGTGCAAGTTGTTTCCATACTCACAGAAATCTATAATAAAAGCAAGAACATATTAAACATATCGTGCAATAGCAAATACATCCCAAATAATAATTTAAACTTAAAACATGATCATTCTAAATGCATACATAATATTTTCACTGTGGACTAATTAAAAATAAGTTCTTTAAAAGACTAATAGATTAAGACAAAATAAATTACCATTCCTACCCATTATCTTCACCATAACATGTGTTCTTCATCTCTTCGTTGATGTCAGCAAATGTCTCCTCCACAATTTCACTAGCTTTAAGCATCTCATTCACATAATCTTCAAACCTGTCTTCTACAAATGGATTTTATGTGTCTAGTTGGGTCTCATCAATGTCATGTTCAATTTCATTCTTTTCTTTACTATGATCCTTAAATCACCATCATTTTGAACACTTTTGTTCTTTTCAATCTGTACAGTAGGCACATCTTCAGTTTTGTCGTGTACATCTTCATCTTTATCACCCTACTTTTCCCTTGTTGTGCTCATGTATTAGTGTATTAGGAATCTCAATGAACTAGCCCATGGATTGCACAATATTCTTAATGTCACCAACATATGCTTTAAGTTGTTCAATATGTGCACAATTTTGATCAACCTTTTTCATTAAAGTGTCATAGAATTTATTATCTCCATTCTTTTCAAAACCTCTTCCAACTTATTATCAGCATTTGTAGAGACCCTTGGTGCCCTTCTTGGAACATTGAAAGCTTGCTTCACAGTATAATTTTCATCCTTGCTACCAGTGGCGGAACATACAAGCCCCCCCTCCCCCCAATTTTTTTTTTAAATTATATTTAATATATTAAATATAAATACAAATATTAAAAGTACTATAAACAATAAACCCTCCTAGGCAAGTTAAACCTCTCTTTCCATTGCCTCGCTCTCAAAAAAAAAGTTTCAATAGCTACTTTCTATTACCCTCTCGCTCTCTCTAAAAATTGTTGCACAGCTCTTACTGAAAATTCAATCCCTATTTTCTTATGCTCAAATTTGATTTAGTTCTTTTGGGTGAAAAGGTAAGACCCTAACATTCTCATAATCTCATTGTTATTTTTATATTTTATGCTAGTATTTTTTGTATTTCTTTAAATTGAATAAAGATTATTACTTTAAATTTGTATATTACCGAATTGCCGATTAAAATAATGCAATAGGAAATTAGAAATTGGGAATTCGTATTTTGATGTTCATTATTCTTTTTTTTTCTAAAATAATTTATATTAGTGAATCAAAAATTTTTGTGGTATGAATTGAAAAAAAAACCTCCATGATCATCATGAGAAAAGTACTTGAAACTAGAAAGACAAAAAACCAGCTCTGTTCTAGCTATACACATTCAAATTCTAATAAATTGAAAACTTTTGCAACATGAATTGAAAAGAAATTTCTTCTGGCACAATACTAACCACAAAAAGAGAACAAAAAGCTATAACTTGCTATGTACACCATCTTGATCCTAGGGAAACAAAAAGCTAAAGCTTTGGTACCTAAAAAATTAGCCATGTAAAAAAAAAAAAAAAAAAAAAAAAAAAACATAATGACAAGAACAGCATGAAAAAATCATTTTAAAATTGACAAAAAGTTCGTAGATTAATGGATTACTGTTGCCTAATGGTGTATCAATATTCATGAAATTTTTATTGTGATTATCTAAACTAATTAGGTAATAAAGATAATTGATTATTATGGTCTTAAATTTTTTAGGTTAGAGCTCATGGTATTAAATCTTTGAGGAGTTGTTTTATTCTAGTGATTGTTTCAATCTTTAGAGTTTGCAGCGATTTCTAGGCATTTTGAGTTTCAAATTGCATGCCTACTATATATAAAATTTTATTTTAGTGGTCAAGTTATAATCTTATTTTTATTTCATTTTAGCTTTTGTAAGCAGCAAGTGGGGCCTATTTGTAACACCAATTGGTTGTTGTCTCACAATATATGGCAACCCAACAAACAAGGCTAGCAACAAGGTGCGCAAAATACTAAATTAATTCTCATTTTATTATAATCTTATTCTAATTCTTTTGATTTAAATCATTGGATATCTTTTATATTGCCTTAAACTAATTTATTTAAACAACTTCTAATCTTTTTTATGTTTTATTCATTCTATTTAATCTTCTATGCTAAAGTCACAATAAAAAAAATTAATTATGAAATGCGCTACTCTTTGTAACAATCAAATAAATTAGTTAGAAAATTCAATATAATTGGAATTTTTAAATCATTTAATTTAATCCCACTTTATTGTTTTTATTTAATTAACATCATTATGCCATAATCTTCTACTTTCCATTTATTCTTATTTTGTAGAAACTATACAACTCTCAACTGTTAATTTGTTAGATTTATGGCTAAAATCAAAACTATTGATTCTTTTTTTAAGAGAAAGATTGATGATCAACTAGGCATGGCCGCCGATTCATTTTGAACCAGAACCGAACCGTACTGTAGATGAACTGAAACCGGACCGGAACCGTTGGTTCAAAGTTTTGAACCGGAACCAGCAGTTCAAGAGCCAGTTAAGGTTTATGTAAATGTTAAAATCTGAACCTGAACGGCCCTGAACCAGCGGTTAACCGACGGTTCCAGTGCGGTTCAAATCGAAAATTTTCTATTTTTATTTTCAAAATAATAATCACTTAACTTATTTTATATATCTCTAAAAGTCTCAATAATATTTTACTACATGATATACTTTACTTAAGATTTTTTTAAAAAAAATACACTTTATGTTAAAAATCTAAAAACTAAAATGGTAAAAAAAATTATTTAGTCTAAACTTATATTGTTTTTAACTTTTTTTTTACCCTTTTAAATTGTTTACTAAGTATAAAATTACATTCTTTTGAAGCATTTTTTAAAATTTTCTTATAATTTATTTAATTAATAACATTTAAACAAAATAAAGTGATAATTTATTTGATTATTTTGTAAAATTAATTAATTTTATTCTTAGAGTATGAGCATTCTAAAATTTATTTAAAATAAAATTTACCAATATTTTTTAAACTCATATTAATATTTTTAAAAGAAAGATGTAACATTAGAACCATTTTTTAAAAAAAAATATATTGCCGGAAACCGTGATCGGAACCGCCGGTTTATCGGAATGCATCAGAACTGGCTAGAACCGGAACTGGACCGGAACCGACGGTTCAAGGGTCGCTTCAGGTTCAACATTTTAAAAATTTTGAACCGGCCATGCCTATGATCAACATGAAAGTGTACCTTCTACATCAATTCAAATGACTATTAGTACTCATGAAAAAAGTCATTCTAAAAGTCTTAGAATTGATATTGAAGAAGATAATGATAACGATATAGAACGTGATCTAGGATTACGACGTAAAATTTGAGAGTTTCCAGTCAATGAAACAAATGAAATAAGAAGAAAATATCTAAAAGAGGGAGCATATCAAATTCATCTTCAAAATTTTCCTTGTTTTGATTCTGAAAAACATCCTTGTAGATTCTGTGCTGCATGGTTTAATGTGTTTCCATGGTTAGAATATTCTGTTGCAAAGGATGCTCCATATTGTTTTCCATGTTATCTATTTGGCAGGGCACTTTGTGGTCATCCTGGAGCTGATGTGTTCACTGTAAAGGGATTTCGTAATTGGAAAAAAAAGTCAATGATGGAAAGAATTGTGCATTTCTTAATCATGTTGGAGATGATCCTTGTTCACTAGAAAACGATGCAATGCAATGCTATAACACTTTATTGAATCAACTAGAACATATTTATAACATTATAAATGTGAAATCTGCAGAAGAGAAACAAAAAAATACATTGAGACTTAAAACTTCTCTTAATGCAATTCGTTGGTTAACTTATCAATGTTGTGCATCTAAAGGTGATGATGAGTCATTAAATTCTAAAAATTATGGAAATTTTCTAGAAATAATAAGACTGTTAGCTTCATATAATAAGGATGTAAGCAAGTTGTCTTGCAAAATGCCCCATATAATTCTCAATGGACTTCTCCTAAAATTCAAAAAGAGCTCCTACACATCCTTGCAAGTAAAGTTCGCAATCATATTATTAAGGAGATTGACGAGTTCAAATTCTACATTATTGTTGATGAAGGATGTGATGAATCAAAAGAAAGCGATTGGCTATTCTTTTGAGATTTGTTAATAAAAATGATTTTATCAAAGAACGACGTTTTGATTTGGTGCATGTTAAAGATACTACAGGAGTAACTCCTAAAAATGAATTATTCAATGTATTTGCTCAACATTGTCTTGATATTCAAAATTTGCATGGTCAAAGATATGATGGTGCTAGTAACATGCGTGCAGAGTTTAATGGTTTTCAAGCATTAATTCAAAAGTACTTTCCATATGCACATTATGTGCATTGTTTTGCTCACAAGTTAGAAATTTTAATTATTTTTTTTTAATTTTAATTTGTTCATAAATTATTTTATTAATATGTTGTTATAATATCATTTACAGATTACAACTTGCACTTGTTGGTGCCTCTAGAGAGCTTATCCCAATTCATCAATTTTTTTCAAACTTGACTTTTATAATAAATCTTATTTGTAGTTCAAGCAAACGACATGATGAATTGGAAGCTGCTAAACTAAAAGAAATTGCATACTTGTTAGAATTTGATGAATTAGAGACTGCTGGAGGGGCAAATCAAAAGAACAACTTTAAAACGAGCTGGTGATACTCACTAGAGTTCTCATTTTGATTTTGTTTGCAGTTTGATTGCAATGTTTGATGTGACTTCTTCAGTTATTCAAAATATTATTAAAGACGGAGCCATTTACTCCTAATGTGGAGATGCTGATAGTGCTTCTAATTTAATGAACTCATTTGAAATTTGTCTTTATTTTACTTCTAGTAAAAGAGATGATGGGAATTACTAATCTTCTCTGTGATGCTTCACAACAACAATCTCAGGAGATTGTAAATGTCATGGAATATATAGCAACAACAAAAAATCTAATTCAACAATTAAGAGAAGATGGTGGATGCTCTACTCAAAAATGTCAATTTATTTTGTCAGCAGCATCTTATTGATGTTTCAGATTTTAATGCTCCTTATATAGCACATCGGGGTCATGCTCGTCACCATTGAGCATCATTATCGAGTAGACATATTTCTCATTACCATAAAATAACAATCGCAAGAGTCGAATTATAAATTCAATGAGGAGACTATAGAGCTTTTATATTTTTGCTCATCTTTGATTCCTAAAAATAGATATAAAGCATTCAATATTGATAATATTTGCAAGCTTGTAGAGAAATATTATCCTGTGGATTTCATTGAGCAAGAGAAAATAAATTGAGGTTCTAGCTTCAGCATTTTATTTGTGATGCATCGCATGATCTAAATTTGAAATCTCTTTCTAGAATGTCTGATCTTTATAGAGCATTATCAGCAACAGAGAAATCAAATGTCTATCATTTGATTGATAGCTTGATTCAGCTTGTATCAAGTCTTCCAGTATCTATTACTACTACAAAATGAGCCTTTTCAGCAATGAAGTTGGTTAAAACAAAACTGCATAATAAGATGGAAGATGAGTTTCTTGCAGATAGTTTAATTGTCTATATTGGAAGGAAAATTGCTGAACTTTTTTATTCAGATTCCATCATCGATGAATTCAAGGGTTTAAAAGAACGTTGAGGAGCATTATAAAAGAGGTATGTCATTCTTCTAGCATTTTTTTATTTATTAATTTGAATTATTCTATACTTAGAATGTTAAATATGCATTATGAAATGTAAAATATGCATTATCAACTAGTAGAAAAATATATAAATTTCAAATTTCAAATTTGGTCCCCGCAATTTCTTATTCAAGGTCCGCCCCTGCTTGCTACTAAGGAAATATATAGTCTTTTCGCAAAAGACTAAAAAATGGGCTTGGTTTATTTTAGTTTTTCAAATCGATTTTTTCTTATTAGACCTTATTTTTGAAAAGGGATTTTTGTTAAAAAAGTTCTTACTTTGGTAAGAACTTCATTTTTAGAGTCGCCACCCTCTTTAGGAAAAAAAATTCACGAACTAACATTTTCTTTGGAAATGACTAATTCTGTTTTAACTAGAGACTGGGTAAGGGAGTTAGGTACAGTTACAGGAAGGTGTTAGGTACTCGGACCACTCGGTTAGAAACCGGCCTCCTTCGTTGTCCATTCATTCACAATCTCAATAATATGACTAACATTAATTGAGGTGAAAAGCGATTTTTAATACAATTTTAAAACATGGCAATCATGAACAATAACATTTAAGTAAAGCATAAAACATAAATAAGCAAAGAAAGGGGGGAGGAGAAAAGAATTACAACCAATAGCTTTCTTTACAGTCTACCCATCAACCCATTAAAATTTTCCAACCCAATAATATTACGAATAAGCAACTCATAGAATCCACTTTGGACGCTTACATAATGCCCATAAATACAAAAGCATTAAATGAATAGAAGAAGCAAAACACAAGTAAACATCAACATTCACAGAACAGTAATCACAATAATATTCTACAAAAAAATGCTATTTAGTGACCAAAAAATCGGTCGCTAACACTTTTTTCTATCGCTAAAACATAAATAGCGACCAAACTGCGACTAAAACAATTGGTCGCATAATTTTTTGTCACTAAACTCTTAGTGATCAAATATGGCGTCCGTCGCTAATTAGCGACTACCACATTGGTCGCTAATATTGCAAACGCGGTCGCTGAATCAATTTATCCCATTACATACAAAGTAGTCGCTAAACGGTGTGGTAGCTATTTCGTCGCTAGTTCTGTCGCTAATTCTATTGTCAATTGATCGATATATTTATCTCCAATTACTTTTTAAAATATTGTGAGCTGTCGCTATTTTATTTTCAGAATAAAAAAATAAAATTTAAATTTTTTACAATAAAAATTTTTCACCTGTAAATTATGACAATATATGCTGATTCAAGTAATTTAGACAAACAATCACAGCAATGAAAAAACAACTAAATTATAAAAAAAAACATTGTTATTAATGTGTGAAGATAAATGTACAAATTATACTGTAATATATACAGAATAAACATGCTAATAAAAAAGAAGTTTAAGGTGGGGTATGATTTGCAAGGTCTGTAATGAGACTCTGAGAAGCAAGCATAGTGGAAGAAGCCGGGGGATCAGAGTGATCTATCGGTGCAGAGGGAGCTGGCGGTGCAGTAGGTCGATCTCAAGCATACATATCCATCAGCTGTTGCTGCTACAATATAAACTGTGATATCTGTTAGTACTTAAGCTGAGCTCGTAAATCCTGAATCTCCTCGGCACGTGCCTTCGGCTTAGCTAGTGTGGCTGTACTCGCTAAAGCCCCATGCGTGTGAATATAACAAATGTCAGACTGCGAATCAATATCGTACGCTTTTCTCTTCTTCTTGCCTCCTGCAGCCTCGAGATAAAGCTGCAACTCATCGATCGTATGCTGCTTACCAGTCTGATCCTGAGATGCAGTAGCTTACTCTTTCCCAATAATATAGTTATCCTTACAAGTATAGAACACGGCAGGATAAGAATAATGCAGAAATATTCAAATTTAGATGGAAAAATAAAAAAATTCCCAATTTTCCTTACTCTAATAAGCTCGACATGCTTATCAATAAATGTCACCTCATCATGGTCCTTCATATATGTAAATGTAAAGAACTCCATGGGAGTAGGCTAAACGATTGAACTTCTTGGCCTACATTACATTTCATAAAATGCAAACATTTCAAATACATTTAATAATAAAGCTTAAAAAATGAAGCTACATAAAATTCTATAAGTGGATTCCAATTTCTTAGTAATCTCAGCTGCTGAAATGGAACCAACAGTGTGCCGAGATGGACCAGCTCCTTCACTACCCAGCTCACTGAGCTTATTATGAAACATAATCTCTCGCTTCCTCACAGACTCAGGATCTGACCACTCCTTCTGCTAATTAGCCCAAACCTCGTCCGAAACACACTTCTACTTCTTTCCTGTACTCCGCATCTTGTACAGGAAGTCCGAGTAACGCTCCGCCGACTTTGTCTCCCAAGCTTTCTTAAATATTGCCTTTGTAGCATTTGCCTCCTATGTGAACTCCTTCTACAATAAATATAAACAGAAACATTTTTATACGAGATTTCACAATCATTAAGTTTAATTCATGTTTAAAGTAAGAATATTTACCAAAAACTCTTCCCAGTAGAACTTTTTAGCCTCTCCTACTATACCTCCCTAAGACCAGCCATCTTTCTCCAAATGAAGCTTGAAGATCCTCATAATGGCTTAGGAAGCATCAGATGACGGATGGAAGTTGTCAAATAGAATAGAGAAAAATAGAATTATTTCATAGTTAGAAGCATAAGTATATGTTATATTTATAATAACAATGGGCAAAATATAAGATTAATTGTTTGTTGTCACTTACCGTCCTTTCACGATCTTTAATTTTGGTCTAGCATCTCCCTCAACTATAGAAAATAAGCATTAGTAGAAATGTCAATGTTAACATACTAATATATAAAAGTACAAAATTTCACAATAGTAAATTGTATATTACCGGGTGGAGGGGCTACTAATGATGATGGAGTCGTAGCAGCTGGTGTAGATGGTGCTACAGCATCAGAAGTATGTGGAGGAGGGATAGGAGGTAGTGGAGATCGCGTGACTATAAGAGTGTCACGTGCTATGCCACGACCACCTTGTCCTTGAATACCTCGACCCCGTCCCCCTCGTACAGAGTCCTCGACCCCCCTGCCCGTATCCATCTGAACAAGAAGAAGGGGATTTGCAATACAACATAGTAATTGACATAAGGTTCAAGTTTATACAACATGGTCACTACGCATAAGGTTCTGAATTTTGGAATTAATATATACTAATGTTTTCCCCCCGGAGAAAATCGAAAAGGGTCTTTATATTTATTTTGGAAAAGGAGGTGACAAAACCATTTTTTGGATATGCGATGCCGATAAATCGGTCTTACAAAACTTTTTAGTCGCCACCCATTATTTCGGCAATGGGACCGTTTTTCAATTTTATTTATTGAAAAAGTGACTACATTTAACCTATTTTTATTCAAGGCCAAATTATTTAAAAGACTGGTCAAGCGAACCAATGCGGTTCTGGGTAAGGGAATTGGGTACGTCGGCCCGTTGGAAGCCGACGCCGGGAAAAATCGGCCTCTTTTAACCTTCGATTTCTAATTTGATTTTATTTTAGAAAAGCCAATTATTTAAACCCAACCCGAATAAATCGAACCGAGTTCCTATGTGGAAAATTAATTAACCGTCCCAATTAATTCATCCATTGCATTCATCACAAATAAAGCATATTGTTCACCATCCATTCATAACACATACTAAAATAAAATAAAAGACCCGCTCTTGCCTTATGGTTAAATGCGGGCCACAAACCGAATTCGATAATATGATAAATAATAAATAAAGAGAAATAAATCCTAAAACCTCATAATCATTAATAATTAATCAATTTGATTTGATTAAATCTTAATTTGCCCATGTTTGATCACTTTCTGAGTTGAGATTAAAATCTACTTAATAATATGAAATTAAGATGAAATAGGGAAAATATACTAAAATTTTAGGACAGTTGCGTCACGCGGGTGTTCCATGAGGAACAGTCGCGTGACGCAGCTCCCCTTATTCATGTTGTTGGAAATAGGCACAGTTGAGTCACGCAGCTGTTCTACGAAGAACAGTCGCGTGACGGAACTCCCAGCCGCGTGACGGAACTGTTCGTGATTTATTGGAATTCTTAGTTTTATTGATTATTCATCCAAAATATCACATTAAATATACAAGTATCCTGGGCATGCGAATAGCTGCGTCACGCAGGTGGTCCAGTCCGGATTAAAGACTTTTGGACATGAACAGTCGCGTCACGTAGGTGGGAGCTGCGTGACGCGGCTGCCCTGGTCCACAACTACCATTCAAATTGCTTTTTTACGTGTTCTTTTTATCAACAGAGGTTTAATACAACTCAGAAACACTCAGAGATGGGCAAAATGTAGCTTAATCAAAACCAAACTAACTAAAATACTAAGAAAATGAGACTTTCATAAATAAGTATCAAAAATGCAAAAGAATGGTTTAGATGATTACCTAACCCTCAGATTTGAGGATTGCATACGATATGGTTGATCTAGGGATGAAGCTTCACGATTCCAGAAATGTTCAATACCCAATCTTAGCAATAAAACCTTTCTTTTTATCTTTTCTATCTTTTCCTCTCTTTTCTTTTTATGTCCTTTTTATATTTTTTTTTAAGATTTCAATCTATGTGCCTAATGGCTTGATCTTCCTCAAGGTTACTCACTGGAGTCTTTGAGGAAAACCCTAGCCGCAATCGTTTCCTTTTTGTCTAAAATGCCTTAGTCTTTTGAGAGAAAAAATGAGGAAAGTTTCAAAAGTCCCGTTTTTGCTGTGTAATGCAGTATTTATATGGCTAGGGCAACAGGGCAGTTGCGTCACGCAGGTAGGAGCTGCGTGACGCACCCGCAAACCTGCGTGACGCGACTTACTTTTTGTACAGTTGCCGCGTATCCATACAAACAGTGCAGGCCGTTGCACGGGCGCGCGCCAGAGGTGTCAGTCCTGTTAGAGCAGCGTGACGCAGCTAAGAGTGCCGTCACGCAGGTACTACCTGCGTGATGCAACCCTAACAAGGGTCAAGCTCCTTTGGGCGGTTTGATTCTATTTTTGGTTCAACCACTCCTGATTTATCGTGATACCCCGTCCCTTGTCCTCATATCATCATTGGGTCAAGTGGAGGCATACAACCACGCGTCAACAGTTTGCCCCCCCACTTTATCATTAATTGTATAAACGATTAATGTTAAAGTGGTCTATTGACGCGCCTTCTTTCAGGCAATCCTCTCGAAGCTCGTTTTTACTGGCTTGAAAAAATGTTGAGTCAATCATCTGATTACCTCCTAAGCTCGGTTTGATTGGCTTTGTCGGCTTCCATGTAATCTGAAGAGACATCCTCGAAGCTCGATTTGATTGGCTCGAGAAATGTTGATTTGTTGGCAAAGTCTTCAAAGCTCATTTTGATCGGCTTGAAGAGCTTTGATCTGGCCACCCACTCAGCTCGGTTTGATCGGCTTTGTCGGCTCCAGTCGGTTTTGAAAAAGGCATCTTCGAGTCTCAGTTTGATCGGCCCGAAAAATGTTGATTTGATGACAAAGTCTTCGAAGCTCTGTTTGATCGGCTTGAAGGACTTTGATCTGGCCACCTACTCAGCTCGGTTTGATCGGCTTTGTCGGCTCCAGTCGGTCTTGAAAAGGTATCTTCGAGGCTCGGTTTGATCGGCTCGAGAGATATTGGTTTTACCCTGGTCAATTTCGCAACTCAACATCATTGACTGGGGAAGAAGATTTCAAACAGCTTCGCAATACATCATCACTGTTTTGAAATTGTTTTGACTAGCTTCGCAATGCACCATCACTAATCAGCAGGACCTATCGGCTTCGAAAAACCATCATCGGTTGGCCTGAAAGAAATTGTTCACGAGAAAAAGACGAGTACTGTCCGTGTACGAACAGACCTTGCTTTCTGTTAGAAAGGTATTGGAACATCACATGTTCCCATGCAAAAATTCTTATTAAGGCAAAAGGTCATACTTTTGCCCTGAGTCCGGAATCCCAGCCTAGAACCAGAAGTATTCACTTTTTATAAACGCATTATTATTATTTTTGTGAAAATTTTACCAAAAATTTTAGCAGGAAAGACTTAACAAAACTGTTACCTGCATTTTTCAAGTATATCCTTTATGATATAGTGTTTAAAAGGGAACTTGCCTGAGGGTAATATGGACAATTTGATGTTCTTGACTTCGGTGCGATAGGTTGATGAAAGTTGCAGCCGTATATGAGCCGTACATCGACGTCATGTCGTCGGAATGGGTCGTCGTGACCTTTTGAAATGGGCCGTGTGGGCCTATTGGGCTCGAAAAGGGATAACAGGCCCAGTGCTCTTGTTGGGCCCAGTTGAATGGGCTTCGGCCCAGCTAGTTTTACTATAAGTAGCTTCCTTCTCAATCGATTCAATTTCACTTATTCACAAACCCTAAGCAATTGGAAATTCTCAGAACTGTTCAACTGAAAAGATGTCTCAAATCTCAGAAATCCCTGCTTCTGCCTACACTCCGGAGATGGAGGTTCTCGGGGCCCTGCCCGATATTCCTATGTTTGACGGTGAGCCGGTGCCGGTGAGCCGGAACCCGCTAACCCCCGGGACGCGACCATTGCAGCTCCTTCCGTTGCCGGGTTTGGAATTTCCAGTCCGGTACGAAACGAGTCAGATGCGTGGCTTTCGATCCGAGGTAAGTACAAAATTTCTTCAATTTTCTGTTTTTACTGCTTTTAATCCGTAACTGTAGCAATAGGATTATTTTTCACTGTTTGCGCTTGCGTCGGCAGTCGCGTCACGCAGGTAGGAGTTGCGTGGCGCGGTTGTTCTTCCATGAACAGTTGCGTGACGCAGCTGTTCTTGTGGGAACGGTTGCGTGACGCGGCTGTTCGAGACGCCAGAAACCCTAACTTGCCTTGAACCTTAGGATTAATCTCTTTTGACTGTGTTTAGACCTTGATTTGTTAACTTTTAATTGTTGATAACCCTGGACGGCTCGATTTTGCCCTGTAATTGCACAAAAATAGTATAAATGTAGTAAAACAAAGTTAAAATTAAACTGCTGCGTACCTTCGACAGTTGCGTCACGCAGCTGCTCCATGAAGAACAGTTGCGTGACGCGACTGTTCGTCAATGAATGAGGGTCTCGAACAGTTGCGTGACGCGGCTAGAGAGATGCGTGGCGCGACTTTGTGGTCGCGTGATGCATCCGTTCTTGGGGCCACATAAGTTGAACAGTTGCGTGACGCGACTGTAGAGTGGCGTGACGCGAGTGCTGAGATGCGCTACGCAGCTGTGCTTCTGATTGCGCAACTTGGGTAAAGCTGCGCGGCGCGACTCCGTAGACACGTGACGCGACTGGGAGCTGCGTGACGCAGCTATGGTTCGAACCAGTATTCGAGTTTTTGTTCCTCCTATCATAGAAAAAATGAGCAATTATTAGTCTTACATTTATTGAAATTGAAATTTACTTACAGGTGAATCTGGGCAAGGCCCGCTCAGGCGGATCGGCTACTGATGCTTCTGCTTTCTGGGATCTGCTGGACCCTCCTTTGCGAGCTCGGGTTGTCGCTGCAGGTTTCAGGGATTATGCCGCCGGATTGCGCCGCACACAGCCTCGTTTCCCGCCCGCTATGCGATATGCACTGATGGAGCGGTGGAACGACTGCACGCACACTTTCGTGTTCGGGTTTGGAGAGATGACCCTCACTCCCGTGGATTACGCTGCCATTACCGGCTTACGCTTCACTGGCCCGGTTCCTCCACTAGATGCTCGATATCAGACGGCTGCCATCGGAGCTCAGCTTGTGCGCTCCTTGCTCGGTGTTACCTTACAGACTCGGTACACCGTGCAGGGATGTATGTCCTACGAGATGGTCTTTCGGTTCTGGGCCGAGAGGATTAGGACCCGGTTGGAGGCTTGGAGGGAGTTGCCGGAGGATGTCCGACCTGCTGCCCCTGCGTATACTCGCGAGGAGAGGGACCAGGCTGCTCGGTCGTTCTTATTCTATATCATTTCATCCCAGCTGCTGTGCACCTCCCAGAATAAGGGAGATCCTGCGGTGCTGGCGTGTCTTCGGGATCTGAGCCAGGTCGGATCCTTCGACTGGGCCACACTTGGTTTAGCTCACCTCTATCACGGTCTGGATGTCTGGACCCGTGGTAGCGGTGAGTCGAACTGGCTATTCATCCGGCCTTTGGAGGTAACACACTTTCACTCTTGACTTTTTATATCCACCATTCTCAACTGTTTCAACTAACTGACGTTATTCTTCTGTCTCTGTTACAGGTGTGGTCTTACGAGTATTGCATTTATCCGGGCGGTCCTAGCGGTGACTCTCCCATCGAGTCTAGGAGGATTCCTCGCTATCTGGCCCACTGCCATCACACTTATGCCAGTGGCGAGGATCCGGAGTACTGGCGGAGCTTCCTTAACGGTCGGGAGTTGTCCGATGTGAGTACAGAAAGAATCTCTGAATCTGTAGCTTGTCTCTTTCTTTATTCTGGCACACTGCTAATGTTAATTTCTTATCATTTTTGCAGCTATCCTTAGAGCCGTGGGACTGTGAGGCCTGGAGGACCTATCCAGGCCGGGAGGTGGCTGAGTTGCATACCCGGTCGAGGCTGCTGCTGCGAGGCTACTGGGCCGACCGGTATTTCCTTGGAGAGTGGGTCTTCGACACCCCGATCGCTCCAGCACAGCGGAGAGTGCCTTACGCCCCTCCTCGACATATGTGTCTGCTGGAGGGCTTGACTCGGGAGGACCTGGAGGTAGAGTATAGAGGCTTCTCGGCGAACGATTTCCTGTCCGCCGGTGATTTTCCTTCTTACTTTGCCTCTCGGATGCAGGCTCGACTTCCCGAGGTTCTCGAGTACACCCATGTAATTCATCTGGTCTTCTGCCTTGTTTACCATTCTCTCTGTTTTCAAACCACTGATGCCATTACTCTCTGTAACTTAATGTAGGAGCGGAAGACGCACAAGACTGCGGCTCACTATCGTGCTGAGGCGGCGGCCGAGGCGGGTGGTGCAGCGGCTCCGGCTGGACCGGTCAGCGTAGTACTGGACGACGTGCCGTTTCCACCAGATGTGGAGGTGGTCTTGGACCCTGGTCTAGGTTTGGGATCTGGCGTCGTCATTCCTGCTGATCTTCGACAGGCTCCTCCTCTGGTACAGCTGGATCCTGAGCACACTACACATGTAAGTCATAAGCCGAATGTACAAAGTTAGAAGTATTTTACCTGAATATCCTTTTTAATGGATATTTTTTTATTGTTTGCAGGTACCGGCTTAGAGATACCAGGAGATCTGCCAGCGGTTTGGCTTTGCCCGATCCTACATCGGCCGGCTCTACTCCGAGCGACATGAGCTGGTATGAATTTTACATATTTTTACCTTTTTGCTTCTTATTATTTTGATGACCTTTCTTACACATGCTTGTCTTTGCAGGAGCTGGAGAACGGGAGGCTACGGAGGCATCAGTCCCGTCAGTCCAGTGCCGTGAGCCGGCTTCAGGCGGAGGTGGAGCGGCTTAGGACGAGGCTAGAGGTTGAGGGCATCCCGCTTGACTCTTCTGATGAGGATGAGGATGGCTCTTCTTCTGACGACGGGCCACCATCGCCACCCCCTCCGACTGTCGCTAGTCCTAGCCGTAGGCGGCGGTAGTCCTGCTGCACGTCTCCTCCATTTTTGGACATTTATTAGTTTTCTATTTATTTATTTTTTGTGATTGTACAGTTATATCAACATTTTATGCTATTATTTACACTTTTTTTTTTTTACAACACTTGGCTCTTATTACTTTATCATGTGTGTTTATGTTTTGTAACTGTGAAGTCTTGTTCCTGTAAAGACAAAACACGGACACAACACCAAATACAAAATAGCGATGTACCATTTATTCATTAGAATGGTTCACCTTATTAGCAGTCAGTAAATCGATTTATTGTAAATGAATAAATGAAATGAAATGAATAAAGAATAAAATAATAGACTTAACATGGAACATGATCAAAACAAAATCACTTTCTAAATAGAAAGCATACTATTGTACTTACCTGATAGGGCGGTCCACTCAGTGAATGCGGACGTAATGGCTCAACCACCCTTTCTCGGTTAATGCGATCATAAAGACTCGACTTCCTTACTGTACAGGTCGTCCTTCTTATTGATCAATGCAGGTTTAAATGCTCACCGACCCGAATAGACCCTTCAAGATCTTCGTTCCAACTACCTCTGACGATGGACATTAAATTGAGTGATGACGATGTTTCGCCCATCGGTTCCTTTACTCTTCTATAAATATAAGTTTCGCTTTGCACTTCCTCCCATCCAATGTCCAAAGCACATCGATTTCTTAAGTGATTTTCTTCCATGGCCTTCAGGAGCCAAGTCTCATCTTTTGTCCAATCCATTTCTAACGACCTATGGCAAGTTCCTCCCATGGATCAACTTGCCTGGTTAAGATATTTCAAAGACCTAAAACCTAACCATGGCTTCTTGTCTTAGCTCGTTACCCATTTCAATCCGAACACCATGGTTTTCCAGTTTGAAGACTCTGAAGTAACTCCGACCTATGAGGAAATGTGCGCCGTGATGGATCATCATCCTGAGCAAAACGAAACCCTGGCCTTGCCCCCAGGTCCTAGGTATGATCTAGCTGAGATCGTGGCCTTGTGCCCGGTTTACCTTCCCGATGGTATAAACGTGGATCAAGGTCTTCCTTTGGAACCTTTCTTGAACAGAGTTTTGTCCACTGATCTAGATCTACCCTGGATCCGAGCTTGCTGCTTCTTGCTGCTGAATGTGTATGCCATGAAGAACCGTCAACCCGAAATTGGAGATTTTCGACTTCTGACCGTTGTTCGTGACATGCAATTGTACCATCGTACTGTCTTCATGATGATCATGGGAGAGACAATGTGTTGGGTCAGGGATATTGCCCTTCACATTACTGACTTCAATGTTCATCATCGCGGTTGTCCACTACTATTGCAAGCCTGGGCTCTGGATAAATTAAGCCTGATTCCTCCAGTTCTAGTTCGCTTGATTCCAACTTACGGACCTGCTGTTTTTCAATCTTGATCTCGGAGACGTTTCAATTTTGATAGTAACCCTATTATTCGGTGGACCTGTCCTTGGTGGAGAATTAGACTGGCCACGATCGGAAGCATGAATCTCAATTATGTGTTGTATGCCAGTCTAGACCGTTCCATGGCCTATTTCCCAGATAGGATCAGTCGTCAGTATGGGATGATACAGCGTGTTCCCCGAGCCCATAACTTCGAGAGCGGCCTGATAACATCACATCTGTTGACTAATTTGGCAGATCATTGGCAAAGTCGAAACACCATACATTTAGATGAAGGAATGATGCAGGATTCTGTGACACCTGCATATGCCAACTGGTTCTTTACCACACAATGATGTCACGCTTTGTGAAGGCCGACCTTTGCCGATATGTCTTCTCAGAATAATTGTTGTTTGTTGTTTTTCTCTTGCGTTCAAGCCATGAGCTTTTATCTAAATGTATCTGCTTTCCTTTTAATCAATGGTCTTGATGATTTTGTCTTTATTAATTCCTGCACATTGGACAATGAAAGACAACAAAACTTTTCTTTCGAAATTATTTGCTGTGTTAGTCATCTGGGGCTTCTGCCCTCGGGTTAATAAATGAAAACTCAATAAAGTAAAAATTATTCTATAAACATAGGATCTTATGCTTGTGAACAACAAAGAATGAAGTGACTGTTTTATAACCTGCACAAATTAACAATAACAAATGTTACTCCTCTATGTATGCGTGAACTAATGCAAGTGCTAAGGTTTTTTTTTTTATGGTTTTGTTGATCCTTCTAGGGAAATCGCTGAGAAAATGGTACTCGTTCCTCTGATCAATGTCTCTTTTTTTTTAAGATTCAATGTTTAGGCAGGACCAATGGCCAGGGCACTTCACACCAAGTGAGTCGATCTTTGTTTAAATAAACAGAGAGGAAGGTCTTGCATTCTTTGACCGTAATACCAGGACAAAAACAAAAATTTTGAAAACACAAATTCTTTATTAATCTTACTTCTTTTCAACATTATACAGAAGTAAAGAAAGTTTATTCTAATACAATGGTCATTTGCTCTAACTATTTGATTTCCTATTCTCCTTCAAGTTAAGTTGATGGCATTGAGCAATCAGTCACTAATCTGTCACGAACGCATGGCATGAATTCTGCATTTAAGCTAAGCACCACGCGTTAATCCCAAGATTTTACTATCATTATTTTACACATTTTTTTACATGCTCTAACTTTTGCCTAGGCTGCCCTTGCGGGTTTTCAACCTAGCGAGCTCATTTCTTGCCTAAGCCGCCCTCTTCGGGTTTTCAACTTAGTTTCTTTTTTTTTTTTTTTTTTTTTTGAAATCATCATCTCAGACATCAAATCTTTTCATTTGATCTTGATTGATGATTCGATTGACAGGTTCTCCCTCCATGGTGACTAATTCAGCGGCGCCTTTCGATAACAGCTTCTGAATTCTGAACGGCCCATGCCAGTTGGGTTTGAATTTCCCAACAGGATGATGTTGGGCTTCATGATCCAATAACTTGATCAACACCAAATCTCCATTCTTTAAAGCCTTTGGATGTACCCGCTTGTTGTAGAAACGAGCAATCCTCCTTTTTCTCATCTGATCCTGGAATCGAGCATTCAGTCTTCTTCCGTCTAAGAATGCCAGATCTTCATACCTCTTCTTGACCCATTCCTCTTCGGTCAGACCAGCTTCTACCAAAACCCTGAGAGACTTCTTTTCGAGCTCTACCGGTAACACTGCCTCCATCCCGTATACCAGTTCAAAGGGGGAAGCTCCATTTACTGCTTTGAAGGTAGTGCGATGCCCCCAGAGCGCGAAAGAAAGTTTCTCAGCCCAGCTTCTATACCTTTCACACATCTTTGACAGGATTCTCTTGATCTCCTTATTTGCAGCTTCTACTGCACCATTAGCCTGAGGGCGATAAGGAGAAGAATGGTGATGCTCAACCTTGTATCTATAAAGCAATTGGCCAACTTCTGCTTGAAAATGAGAACCGTTATCTGTAACTATGTGATGAGGAACGCCATAGCGACAGAAAATGTTCTGTTCAATAAACTTTGCCACATGCTTGGCAGTTAAGATTCTGTAAGATTGAGCTTCGATCCATCTAGAGAAGTAATCAACTGCAACCAATATATACTGATGACCATTGGATGCTGCAGGTGAAATTTTACCGATGACGTCTATGCCCCATGCAGAAAAAGGCCACGAAGGAGTTGTCGGATGGAGTTCGACAGCAGGTAAGTGGCTTCTATTGTCATGATATTGGCAAGCTTTGCAACGGCGCACATACTGAACACAGTCGCCTTCCATCTGCATCCAAAAATAGCCTTGCCTCATGATTTTTCTCGCTAGGCTCATACCGCTTAGATGAGTACCGCAGATTCCTTCATGAACTTTTCTCATTATGTCCTCTCCTTCTTTCTTACTCACGCATCGTAGCAACATCCCATCCCAGGTTTTCCTATAGAGTTCGCCATCGGCAAGGACATAGTGCAGAGCCATTTTCCTTAAGACTGCACGGTCTTCTTTCGTCGCATCATCAGAAAAAGTACCGTCTTTCATATACCTCAAGATATCCGTAAACCAGGGTTCTTCCTCCGACTCCACCTGATTCACGTAATGTTCTTGATAGCACGGGATATTGGCTGTAGTAATGATAAATGGCTTCTTCGGAACTTTGCTTAAATCCTGCCAAGCCGACGCTAAGTTTGCCAAGGCGTCCGGAATCCTGTTATAGGTTCTTCCTATGTGAGTGAAAGTGATCTTGTCAAATAGTGCTGCTTTCTTCAACAAGTACTCAACATAGGGCTTCAATCTTTCCTCTTCTACCTTCCATCTCTCGTTGGCGTGCTCGATAACCAGTAAAGAATCTCCTATTACTTCGACCTCCTTAGCGCCGGACGCAAGAAGAGTTTCCATTCCCATTATGCACCCTTCATATTCTGCCATGTTGTTAGTGACCGGGAACAATAGTCTCTTGCACATGGTTGTAACTTCGCCATTGGGTGCTTCTATAACAATACCAACCCCAGCTCCATTTCTGTTGGCTGATCCATCAAAGTATAATCTCCAAACTCCTGTGTCGATATTCAACAAATGTTCATCCGGAAACTCCAATTCCCAAGATTCGTCATCTGTCACAGGGTTTTCTGCTAGGAATTCCGCCACTGCTCGACCTTTGACCATCTTTTTCGTTACGAATTCCGCATCCACACTAGACATTTGAATCAACCACTTAGACAACCGTCCCTCTAGAGTAGGCGTTTTCTGCAAATACTTCAGTGGATCAATCTTGGAGACAAAAGTGACCTTGAAAGAATCAAAATACGACCTCAGTTTCTTTATCGACCACACTACTGCCATGCATGTTTTCTCAATCAGATTGTATTTCTCTTCGATAGGCAACAGTTTCTTACTGATGTAGTAAATGGCTTTCTCTACTCCAGCGGCGTCCGGCTGTACCAACATCGCTCCCACTCCTGCATCTTCTATAGATAAGTACAAGATCAAAGGTTCTCCTGATCTTGGTGAACTAAGCACCGGTGGATTCATCAAGTATTTCTTTATATGGTCAAAGGCTTTCTGGCAATCTTCATTCCACTTGACTGGCTGATTCTTTTTCAGTAATTTAAAAATCGGAGCACAGGTGATGGATAACCTTGAAATAAATCTGCTGATGTACTGAATTTTACCTAGGAAGCTTCTTACCTGCCGTTCTGTCCTTGGCGGCTCCATATCCTGAATGGCTTTTATTTTATCCGGGTCAACCTCAATCCCATTAGGTCCTACCACAAAACCTAACAATTTTCCCTTCGTCACTCCGAATACACACTTCTTGGGATTAAGCCTCAAATTGTACTGTTTGACCCGCGCGAAGAACTTCTCCAGCACCTCTGCA
This sequence comes from Jatropha curcas, assembly GCF_041381405.1. NCBI lineage: Eukaryota > Viridiplantae > Streptophyta > Magnoliopsida > Malpighiales > Euphorbiaceae > Jatropha > Jatropha curcas. Next base: position 15,217,808 of record NC_143160.1, read on the forward strand.
TGTTCTTCCTGTGTTTTTGTCATGATCACCATATCATCTACATACACTTCCAATCCTTTATGGATCATATCATGAAATAACGTAGTAGCCATCCTCTGATATGTTGCTCCGGCATTCTTCAGTCCGAATGGCATCACTCTATAGCAAAATGTCCCGAAGTCTGTGGTGAAAGCGGTCTTATGTTTGTCCACTAAGGCCATCAATATCTGATTATACCCTGAAAATTCGTCCATGATAGAATAACATCCCATCCCAGCAGCACTGTCTATCAAAACATCTATGTGTGGAAGTGGAAAGTCATCCTTGGGCGAGGCTTTGTTCAGATCCCTGTAGTCGACACAGACCCTTATCCTGCCATCTTTCTTCAGCACCGGGACTGTATTCGCCAACCACTCCGGATAGTGTACTACTTCTAAGAATCCTGCATCCAACTGTTTCTGGACTTCAGCTTTGATCTTGTCCTGCCATTCTGGTCTGACCCTTCTCCTTTTCTGCTTTACTGGCTTAATACTCGGATCTGTAGGAATGAAGTGCTCTGCTATTGATCTGTCAATCCCTGGCATGTCCGCGTAGCTCCAGGCAAATACCTCTAAGTTTCTTTTGATACATTCTTGAAGGTCCTGTCTGAGCTCAGATTTGAAGTCTGATCCGATTTCAATTATTTTAGGATCTTCGGTGGTGCTTAAATTAAATGCAAAATTATGCAATGCATTTATGTCAAATATGCGAGTGGTATAATCAATGCCATGAACGTGACAATCAGGAAAATAAGAAAACAAATAGTCAAAGTTCACTTCCATTGATTGAAATAAAAGAGGAAAACCATCCATAGTGTTCTCAAAGTAAGTATTAGAAAAACAAAATACAGGATTAACTGCCTGTTCAATATATTCATTACAGGTGTCTTTTATCGCCTGAATCACTTCATCGGCATCTGCACCTTCTTCTTCCACCGGGGTAGCTTCTTTCTTGGCATCTCCATGCTCTGTCGCCTTCTTTGCCTTCCTCTCTGCCTCTTCGGCACCTTCAGCAGCTAGAACAGACTGGAGGATCCGTGCCTTGGCCTTCTGCTCTTGCACTGACTTGGAAGCTTCATCCCCAATCCCCAAAAAGTCTTCAAACTCAGATATCTTCTTCGACCAATCAGATTCAGTATTTGCTTCTGTCATGCATACCATAAACTCGGTTCCATCCACCAGCTGTTCCAATGAGGGTTCGGGTGACTTGACCAGCTTCTCTTCATAATCGATCATAAATATCTCTAAGCCGGGATATGTTTTTCCTCTGCTCTGAAATTCCCCTTCAGCTTGTGGAACAAAGAAAATCTGATTCAAGTTTGACCCTCTGACCGGAGATCGAATCTCATATCTTTCCTTCTTTCTATTTTCGAAATACCCCAGCCCGCGTTTGTCTTGCTGCCCGGATGCTGATGAAAGAGGCTCAAACCTTCCTTGCAACTCCCGGCCCAAACCTTTGCCGTACTGCCAATTCATCTTCTTCATCATCTTTCTAGAAAAAGGACTCATGCTGTTTACTGCACTCTTGCTCTTGGCGATGGATGCATCAATCACTACCACTTGGAAGCCTGATAAGGGTACCGCAATTCTAGACCTTCCACTGCAGCCACATTCAGATCCTCCTGTGCGTTAATGGTTACCACGTCTGTACCCCACGGGATTTTTACTTTTCTATGCAGAGTGGATGGAACCGCACCTAGAGGATGGAGCCACGGCCTTCCTAACAAAAGAGCATAGTTGGCTAGGATGTCCAGCACAATCACGTCTACCCAACTTTCCACTGCCCCGGTGGATATCTTTGCTTTGAAGGTCCCTTTTGCATTCCGCATAGTGTTATCATAAGCCTTGACCACCATAATTGATGGCTCAAGCTTTGATTCTTCAATTTTAAACTTTGACAGCATTTTCAACGGACATACACACAGTGCGGACCCATTATCCACCATCACATTCCTAGTATCTCGTCCATTGACGGCAATTTGAATATACAGTGGCTTACAGTGGTTTTTTCCCTCTGGTGGGAGGTCTGAGTCAAAGAAAGTGACTTCGCCTATTCTTCGCTGTAGCACATTGATCATATCAACACTTTGAATTCGAGCCGGCACTCTGACGAAAGTCATGGCTTCAAGTAAAGCTTCTCTATGCTCCTTAGATGCTATCAGCAAATCCCATATCGAAATGTCTGCCCTGGTTCTCTGTAATTGACTCAGCACCGAACTGGCAGTGACCCCATTAAGCGTCTTATTCTGACTGGTTTCTCCTACTTCGCCAGCCTTCTTTTGCCCTTTCATTACCTCCTCCTCGTTCTTTTTCTCCTTCGGATTCTCCCCGCCTTTCTCCGTCACTTTCTTCTTTATCCCCTCAACAACAATCTCTTTTCCCTTAGCCTGCATATTATTCTCAGGATTGTACACTCGCCCGCTGCGGGTCAAGCTCTGAACACCTACCTCATTCACTTCTTCCTCACTACTGTAATACCATTGTTCTTCTTGATCGACCAAATTCTTTTGAATGGCCAGCTGGAGTTGCTCATCTTCATCTTCCGGTACGTCGCCTACCTTCACAGTGATACTTTTCTCAATTTCAATTTTCAGTGGCACCTTCTCTTCCTCATCACTGCTACAATCGTCCCATATGTTCAACATAGCGCACATCCGCTCTTCCCATTCCGCTTCGGCTAATACCACTTCTTCTGGTAATCCGCTCCCGATCGCGTTGACCGATCCACTCGACTGAGACTTACGAGGCGGGTAATTGTACTGATATTGGGGAAGCGAATTGTTCTTAGTGCTTGGCTTATTCTTTTCTGAAGGCTTGGTAATTTTTCCACTGTCAATCAAATCTTGAATGTCGTGCCTTAGTTTGAAACATTTGTCAGTTGAATGCCCTTTGCACTGATGGTAATCACAGTTTCGGTCCATATGCCTCCCTCGCACGGGCTTAGTCGGATCGACTGGTAGCTTTGACAACACCCCGTTCTTGATGCAAGATCTTAGTACTGTGCTCAAAGGTCTTCCTAAGTCAGTGAACTCTCTCCTAGTTCTCTCATTAACTGCACCTATCACGGCATTACTGGCTCCTGACTGATTCTGATTACTGCTTCCGGCACCTCTGTCACCATAAGAAGTCCGGTAATTACCAAACCCTCTGTTCTTCTTCTTTTCTTCCTTGTACAATTCCTCGATGTTTAGACCAGCACTTTGAACCAAAGAAAAATCAGTGAGCGGCTGAGTCAGCATCCTTTCTTTGAAGAAGGGCAATAAGCTCCTGCTAAAGATTCTGATCAGCTCTTTGTCCTTTGGCCTTGTCTGAACTCTATACAGCTTAGTCCTCCACCTTCTGTAGCAATCAGAAAAGCTTTCATCCTTCCCTTGTCTCAAACTCTCCAGATCACGCAGACTGAACTCATCACTCTCTTCAGTCTTGAAATGTTTGAGAAAGGCGGTCTGCAGTTTGATCCAATTCTTCTGAACCTCCTCGTCTAAACCGTCATACCACCTCCGATAATCCTTATGTAGTGTTTGCGGGAATGCTCGCAAAACATCTTCTTCGTTATACCGGTTCATTTGGGATACTCGGAGAAATTCAGACAAGTGAGAACAAGGATCATTATCTCCTTCAAATATGGAATGCTTGAAGGTTTTGAAAGAAGCCGAGTTGGTCGGGTGCAGGACATACTCAGTTATGTGAAAATGGTGGTCGGGTCTTTCTCCTTTACTGCCGCCATCTTGTCGAACCTTTCTTTCAGATCGGGGAGTTGCTTGAGCATATCATTTTCAACCGGGATAGTGTTTCCGACAGAAGCCTGATTACTTGACACAGGTTCCGGGATTGGTCTTTCTTCAGCCACAGGTTGGCTACCTGAAGGAGGAGTATTCTGGTTTTGGGCCCTGTCTTGAGCAAGAGCCGCAGCCACAATCTGGGCAATGGTCCTTATCTGAGCTTCAGAAAATCCGGTCTCATTTTTTGTGTTATCCGCCATTTCTGCTGGATCTGAATCGGGTTCTGAATCTGATGAACTGGACTGATTCACGGAGTTGACTGGAGCGAATTCGGGGATTGGGGATGTTCTGATTAAACGCTGACCAGGATGCCGATTCCAAACTCTCAAAGTGGTTTCCCGGGAAGGATCAATTCTGACAAGAAAAATTCTGAGTTACAGAGGGTCCTGCATGTATGCATGTGAAAATGAGAGCACATAGGATGGAGAATGCGTTTCTAATGCGCTAAAGCCGATATGGAGATAAGATCTCGATTTCAACGACCGGATCAAAAATTCGGTATGAATAATGCATCAACAACTTATTTTGTATTTAAACATTTCAAGCATTATCTGTCGTCAATCGTTCCTTTTGGATTTACGGTTGACTATTTTCTCTCGAATCCCTAACTTTTGCCTCGGAATGAAAGAATTTCCGAACGGGATTTTACTTTTTGTTGTTTATTATTTTTTTTTTTTTGTATCCTTACTTTTTGCCTTGGAACATATGGTCCCAAGCAGGATTTTCTGTTATTTTGTTACAGAATTTTATAATCTCTCACTTATTTTCAGATAATACGAGAAATGTTGAAATACAAAAGAACTGCAACCCCCTTATAACTCCCCTTTCTTTTGGGTATTAATTCACTATAAGTGATTGCATTATATTATTCATAATGAATTCGAGATCCGGTCTCAAAATCAAGATCAAATGTCCATACCGAGCATTAGCTCTTATTAATGCATGGCTGAAAAGGAAAGTGTTACATGGTGCATGAATGTCACAACATATGTACAGTTTATATCAAACAGGGGAATGGGAGTTGGGAAATGCATGCCTTCCAACCTTATTTCTCCCACACACGGATTCCATTGGTATAAATTCTGACATCTGTTTCCTAGGTATTGGTCTAATCTCGACAACCAACAGGGGGTTTTGAGATTGACGATATAAACTCTCGGAAATGAATGCGGCATTACAACAGCAAATAAAATCGGGTGCACCTTAGGGGAAGTAACTAAGGTTTTCAACTATATGCATTGGCTTTAGTCTTATTGGGCTTAACAAAGTCTGGGTTCCGCAAACAGGATTCGGGCTTTTGTTGGGCCTACTCCTTTCGACGCACCTTTAAGGTACTAGGCTTGCGGTTGGTAGTAATGTTAATCCTCGGATGGATGCACCTAAATCGCATGGTCTAGGCTAGATCCACCGTCAAACTTAACACCAGTACCGAAGGGTGATACGGGTAGAATGAGGTGAGAAGAGAGAAATGCAAGTGAATGCAAGGACCCTAAAAATGTAAGCAATTTAAAACATATACGGACGATTAATTATTTTCCATCGGCTTTTTCTAACCAATTTTTATTTAGAAATGATAGGCTTTCAGAGTCAATTCCTAATTGCAACCACTACATTGTTTATTAAAAACAACCGGGGATTAGTGGGTGCAAAATCCCCAGTGAAGTCGCCAAACTGATTTCCCCCCGGAGAAAATCGAAAAGGGTCTTTATATTTATTTTGGAAAAGGAGGTGACAAAACCTTTTTTTGGATATGCGATGCCGATAAATCGGTCTTACAAAACTTTTTAGTCGCCACCCATTATTTCGGCAATGGGACCGTTTTTCAATTTTATTTATTGAAAAAGTGACTCCATTTAACCCATTTTTATTCAAGGCCAAATTATTTAAAAGACTGGTCAAGCGAACCAATGCGGTTCTGGGTAAGGGAATTGGGTACGTCGGCCCGTTGGAAGCCGACGCCCGGAAAAACTGGCCTCTTTTAACCTACGATTTCTAATTTGATTTTATTTTAGAAAAGCCAATTATTTAAACCCAACCCGAATAAATCGAACCGAGTTCCTATGTGGAAAATTAATTAACCGTCCCAATTAATTCATCCATTGCATTCATCACAAATAAAGCATATTGTTCACCATCCATTCATAACACATACTAAAATAAAATAAAAGACCCGCTCTTGCCTTATGGTTAAAGGCGGGCCACAAACCGAATTCGATAATATGATAAATAATAAATAAAGAGAAATAAATCCTAAAACCTCATAATCATTAATAATTAATCAATTTGATTTGATTAAATCTTAATTTGCCCATATTTGATCACTTTCTGAGTTGAGATTAAAATCTGCTTAATAATATGAAATTAAGATGAAATAGGGAAAATATACTAAAATTTTAGGACAGTTGCGTCACGCGGGTGTTCCATGAGGAACAGTCGCGTGACGCAGCTCCCCTTATTCATGTTGTTGGAAATAGGCACAGTTGCGTCACGCAGCTGTTCTACGAAGAACAGTCGCGTGACGGAACTCCCAGCCGCGTGACGGAACTGTTCGTGATTTATTGGAATTCTTAGTTTTATTGATTATTCATCCAAAATATCACATTAAATATACAAGTATCCTGGGCATGCGAATAGCTGCGTCACGCAGGTGGTCCAGTCCGGATTAAAGACTTTTGGACATGAACAGTCGCGTCACTCAGGTGGGAGCTGCGTGACGCGGCTGCCCTGATAACTACCATTCAAATTGCTGTTTTTACGTGTTCTTTTTATCAATAGAGGTTTAATACAACTCAGAAACACTCAGAGATGGGCAAAATGTAGCTTAATCAAAACCAAACTAACTAAAATACTAAGAAAATGAGACTTTCATAAATAAGTATCAAAAATGCAAAAGAATGGTTTAGATGATTACCTAACCCTCAGATTTGAGGATTGCATACGATATGGTTGATCTAGGGATGAAGCTTCACGATTCCAGAAATGTTCAATACCCAATCTTAGCAATAAAACCTTTCTTTTTATCTTTTCCTCTCTTTTCTTTTTATGTCCTTTTTATATTTTTTTTTTAAGCTTTCAATCTATGTGCCTAATGGCTTGATCTTCCTCAAGGTTACTCACTGGAGTCTTTGAGGAAAACCCTAGCCGCAATCGTTTCCTTTTTGTCTAAAATGCCTTAGTCTTTTGAGAGAAAAAATGAGGAAAGTTTCAAAAGTCCCGTTTTTGCTGTGTAATGCAGTATTTATATGGCTAGGGCAACAGGGCAGTTGCGTCACGCAGGTAGGAGCTGCATGACGCACCCGCAAACCTGCGTGACGCGACTTACTTTTTGTACAGTTGCCGCGTATCCATACAAACAGTGCAGGCCGTTGCACGGGCGCGCGCCAGAGGTGTCAGTCCTGTTAGAGCTGCGTGACGCAGCTAAGAGTGCCGTCACGCAGGTACTACCTGCGTGACGCAGCCCTAACAAGGGTCAGGCTCCTTTGGGCGGTTTGATTCTATTTTTGGTTCAACCACTCCTGATTTATCGTGATACCCCATCCCTTGTCCTCATATCATCATTGGGTCAGGTGGAGGCATACAACCACGCGTCAACAACTAACTAGTTGCGTATGTCATTCTTCTTTGTCTTCTTCATATCCTTCTTCTTCTTCTTCTTCTTCTTCTTCTTCCGAAGTACCTAAGACCTAGGGCTCTGGTTCAACATCTTCTTCATCTGACATACCAATCTTAACATAAGTCTCATCTTCGTCGTCAAGTCTATTCGTTAAATCTTCAAATATTTGGATCGATACTTTAACCCCATCAACTCGAAATGGCTCAAACATTGATGTTAAGGCAGATTGTTTAGTCTGGACATCTTCTACAACTGATTTGGCTTTTATCTAGCACACCACCATCTAATCCTAGCGATCTCGCTTCATTGATGGGTATGGAACATAATAGACTTGAGCTGCTTGCAATGTAAGAATGAATAGTTCATACTTTGTGTATCTTCTTCTACTATTAATTTCTATTATGTTATATTTTGGAACCTTCATTTCAACATTGGGTGTTGGATCGAACCATTCACAATTAAATAGTGTTGTCCGTTTTATGCGTATGGCTGGATATTCCAGCTCGACGACCTTAAGCCACCTCCCGTAAAAATCGCTTGACTGTTCACTATTAGTTTGATCCTTTTACACATACTCCAGTATTTAATGCTTTTCTAGTTGACCCATAATGCTCAATATGAAACTTGTATCCATTGACAAAGTATCTCGAGTACATATTTGCGATTAGCAAAGGTCCTTTTGCTAGATCAATAATGAATTTATTACCTATAATACTTTTTGAGTTACGCGTCTGTATAAATAAGAAACATTCAGTCGTTTAACTATTACTTTCTTTGAGTGTAATTTAAAGTTTGAACTGATGTGTACATAACATTTCAAACAAGTTGTGAATTCTTCCTCTAGTCTTGCATCAACAACACCATAGGGTAAACGGGGAATGCGTTCTCGCAATTCAGCCATATATTTCCTACAAAATATATCATCAAATCACATCAAGAGTACTACTTATAATGCATCAACTGTCTTAAACTATAAAATTATATATATTTACTCAACGAATGGGTCACCTCTTCGCAGTTCAACAAAATGTAAGTTTGAGCTACACGAATCTCTTACATGTTCAAACGCCTTTTTTTTGCTTGTCCCATTGTTCGTCCCGGATAGGTAAAAATTGAAAGGTTTCCTTCTAAATTTTCTTCCATTCTATTGCCTCCATCATCATTTTGCGAGACTCGTCGATGTTTAGTGTAAACATGGGGTACAAAGTAGTGGGAACAAAAAGTGGAAGCTTCTTCCACCAAGTATACATTGCATATCGACCCTCAACCTTTGCCTTATTGCGCACGTTCTTCCTTAATATGTGAATATCTCTATAATAAAAAACAAAACATAATAAGCATATTAGTGGAAACAAATTTATTGGTGCGATTGAAATGGTGTAAATGCAAAATATACCTTTCAAACGGATACATTCATTTGTATTGCACTAGCCTAGCCTTTTGTGCTTCAAAAGGTAAATGAATTGGTAAATGCGCCATAGAATCAAAGAATCCTAGGGGAAAAATCTACTGTAATTTGCAAAGGATTATTGGTGTTTCACATGCAAGGCAAACCATATCCACTATTCTTAGGACAGTGCTTGTCAAATCCTTAAAAGAAAGACTCGGCTCTGTCAATGCTTCCCACTCTTTAGTTGGTAATAGCTCCCGGAAAGTTATTGGTATTTATGACATCCCGACCTAGCAAGGCGATCTTAAGAGGGCGGTTAGAGCAAAGCTTCTGGCTAGCTTCTAGGATGGCAGACTAGCTATGGGTAGAGAAATGCTGGACATAGGAATGAATCGGATCATATATTGAAAGGAGGAAACTGATTATTAGAGGCGCCTTTTAGTGGAATGGCTTGGAGAGTTGGAAGAACTCCAGGGTTAAGCATGCTCGCTTAACAAAAATCTTAGGATGGGTGCCACATAGAAAGTTTTCCATTTCACATAAGGGACAAAACCGTTCGGGTCTTGCCAATCCAGTGTGGGGTGGAATTGGCCTGATCCAAAGTGGACAATTCCTTTAGTGGTTGGAGTCGGGCGTGATATTTGGTATTAGAGCCGGACCCCCTCTAATAGATGTATGGTTCGAGGATGAACCACGCGGAAGTTGGTGCGCCTGTGACATCTCGACCCGGCAAAGCGATCCTAAGAGGGCAGGTAGAGTAAAGCTCCTGGCTAGCTTCTAGGATGGGAGGCTAGCTATGGGTAGAGGAATGTGGGACATATGGCTAGCTTCTAGGATGGGAGGCTAGCTATGGGTAGAGGAATATCAGACATAGGAATGAATCAGATCATTTATCGAAAAAGGAAAAACTAATCATTAGAGACGCCTTTTCATGGAATGGCTTGAAGAGTTGGAAGAACTCTAGGGTTTAGTATGCTCGTTTAACGAAAATCCTAGGATAGGGGACCACCTGGGAAGTTCTCCATTTTACCTGTGGGACCAAACCGTACGGGTCTTGCCAATCCAGTATGGGATGGAATTGGTTTGATCCAAAGTGGACAATTCCTCTGGTGGTTGGAGTCAGGCTTGAGAATTGGTATCAGAGCCAGACCCCCTCCAATAGATGTATGGTTCGAGGATGAACCACGCAGAAGCTGGTGGACCTATACATCCCGACCCGGCAAAGCGATCCCAAGAGGTCTGGTAGAGCAAAGCTCCTAGCTAGCTTCTAGGATACAGGCTAGCTATGGGTAGAGGAAAGTGGGACATAGGAATGAATCGGATCATATATCGAAAAAGGGAAAACTAATCATCAGAGGCGCCTTTTGGTGGAATAGCTTGGGGAGTTAGAAGAACTCTAGGGTTAAGCGTGCTCGCTTAACGAAAATCCAAGGACGGGTGACCACCTGAGAAGTTCCCCATTTTACCTACGGGACAAAATCGTGCAAGTCTTGCCAATCCAGTATGGGATGGAATTGGCTTGATCCAAAGTAGACAATTCCTCTAGTGGTTGGAGTCGGGCGTGAAAATTAGTATCAGAGCCGGACCCCCTCCAATAGATGTATGGTTTGAGGACGAACCACGCAGAAGCTATTGGGCCTATGACATCCCAACCCAACAAAGCGATCCTAAGAGGGCAGGTAGAGCAAAGCTCTTAGCTAGCTTATAAGATGACAGGCTAGCTATGAGTAGAGGAATGTGGGACATAGGAATTAATCGGATCATATATCAAAAAAGGGAAAACTAATCATCAGAGGCGCTTTTTAGTGGAATGGCTTGGAGAGTTAAAAGAACTCTAGGGTTAAGCGTGCTCGCTTAACGAAAATCCTAGAATATGTGACCACCTGGGAAGTTTCCCATTTTACCTGTGGGACAAAACCGTGCAGGTCTTACCAATTCAGTATGGGATGGAATTGGCATGATCCAAAGCGAACAATTCCTCTGGTGGTTGGAGTCAGGCGTGACAATATTAGCCTATGCATAAAAACATGACAGTCATGGCTTTTCATCCCAAATAATCTATGTTTTTGCATGTCAACACATCGACCCATGTTAGATGCATATCCATCTGGAAAGCGTAACCCACAGATCCACTCACACAATATTTGCTTTTGCGTCTTGTTTAGCGTGTAAAAAGCCTTTGGAAATCGTCCTGTCTCTACTATCTGTTCTAGCTCAGGACGACGACAAATTTCTTTCATATCTGCTCTAGCTTTGGCATTATCCTTTATTTTCCCATTAATATTCATCATAATGTTAAAGATATTTTCAAATACATTCTTTTCTATATGCATCACATTAAGGTTATGTTGGATGAGCAATGTACTCTAGTACGTAAATCCCAAAATATGCTTTGTTTCTTCCATCCATTGCTCCGAGCAATTCTATCGTTTACCTCTTCATGTCCCAAATCAGTTACTTTCATAAGGCCCACCTCTTCAATTTCCAACAAAAGTTCTATACCTGACTTTATAGGTGGAGGGGGGGGGGTCGTAAACAACTTATTCTTCCGAAAATACTATCGATTTTGCCTCCATGCATGGTCAATTGGGAGAAATTTTTGGTGATTATCAAATCAACACTGCTTCCCACCATTTTTCAAAGCAAATGCGTTTGTATTCTCCATGCAATATGGACAAGCAGTTCTGCCGGCAATGCTCCACCAGATAACATTGAAAGTGCAAGAAAGTCACTAATCGTCATAGCAAAGCAACTCAGAGCACAAAATTTTGAGAATTTGAAATGTCATAAGTTTTGACACCTGATTCCCACAATTGATTCAACTCCGCAATTAAAGGCTGTAAAAAAACATCGATCTTATACTTCGGGTTTGTTAGTCCCGGCTCAATAACACACAAGAACATATACTCTTCTTTCATACACATGGAAAATTATATGGTGTCACAATTACAGGCCATGAAGAACATTATTGCCTTGACTGTCCAAACGGTTGAAAACCATCCGTCCGAAGTCCTAATCTGACTTTTCTAATCTCAGCAGCAAATTACGAATGCTGATCATCAAAGTATTTCCATGCATCAGAATCTGATGGATGACGCATAACATCAGCTTCATGTTCAGGTTTCGCATGCCATCGTATTTGTTCAGCTATAGTATGAGATGCATATAGCCTTTGAAGTCGTGAAGTCAATGGAAAGTAATACATTTTCTTAAATGCTTTCTTTTTCTGTTGTCTCCTAGTTCCTTGACATCGCCTTCTATAGACGCTCAATTTTTGCCCCAAAGGACTCAGTGTTGATAACCTTTTTTGTGATAAAATGAGTTTGAGACATCCGAATTTGATTCTCGAACTAATGATTCGAGTTTAAGAAATGTAACCCATCGGGTCATTTTCACGTTTTCAAGGTTCGCATCGAAATAGGGACGAGAAATGCGTCTCGGGTATGCCCATAACACATCTCGATGCACTGTCTATTTTGCGTGCCACCCAAGCTGATTTCATGAAATATTGCCCAACCTATTTTTTAGGCCCATCAGTGGCACTTGCCACCTAAGCCTTAAAAATTAGGACAACATTCCCTATTTCCCTATAAATGGGAAATGTGAAGAGGAGGAAGTTAATTGCCTTAACAAAACTCTTGCAATTTTATTTCTCAAAACTCCTTTAACCTAAATCTATAACAAGTTTTATAGATTGGGCTTAAAGGAGAATAGTTTTTATCAAAGACATTAATGGATTTGCAATCAAACTTTCTCAAAAACACTAATCAAGTAAACAAATCTCAGATCATTGATTAAAGATCAAAGTTTGTTGGGTATCTCTTGCCATTTCGATCTCAATCTCGGGTTTTTTCTTCAAAGCAAAATAAACTTAGAGTCTAATCTCTTTCTCCATCTCTTTTCCTTTTTATTTTGGTGCTAAATCACCATTCTTAAATCTGGTTATGAGGGAAACCCATGATCAACCAAGAAAGGGGCTTTCTAGGTAGTAGTGGCATACGCCACATGCAGTGGCACAAGCCACAGCACTAGTGCCACAAGCCACAGTGGCAATGGCGCACGCCATTAGCAATGGCCTAACGCCACTTCTTCCTAGACACCTCCTATTACTTATTTTCTGATTTTTCTAATTCGAGCAAGGTCTGCACGCCACTTCTAGTGGCGCATGGACCTTCATTTCAGAATCTCAGTAACTTAAAATCAATAACCATGCTTGATTTTGGGATTCAATCGAGTTAAGCCTTAAGCATTATTGCTTAAAGTGCGTATACGATTCACTTTTGGTCTGGATGAGCAAATAAATGATGGAAATGAGTAGTGATGGTCAAAGTTGTTCATCATTCATAAGAACAAAAAATTCTTGAACTCAAATCTCATTCTAAACTAAATAAATAATAATGCTTTATTATTCTGCCCTTTACTTTGCAGTTCTTTAAATTCCAACACTTTAAATTCCAGTCCTTTACTTGTTATGATCTTTACTTTAAATGCTTTTTAGTTTATGTAAATCTAACCCTTTAACTTTAGTTTAGAACATTCTAACATTAACATTCATCATTTCCACCATTATTGAATGAGTGTATGATATGTGGTTTTATGGATGATTTTTATTTCTGTGTCGGTTGTTCTTGATGTTTTGAGATAGTGCTTTATTATTAAGTTTAATGTAAGGTCCTATTATTCCTTGTATGTAATATTTAGGGAATTTGGGAAATTTGGAGGGTTTATGGGTAGATTGTAATTAGGATATGGTTTGTAATATTTTCTCCTTCCCCCGCTTCTTATGGATGATTTAATTTTATATCTAATGTATGAGATTATTTGCATGTTTGACATTTCTTTAAAAATTGCATTAAAACCATTTTTGCATCTCAATTTTAGTTAATCTTATTATTAAATCATTGTGAAGTAATGGACAACAAGGAGGCCGGTTTAAACTGGGCGGTTCGGGTGCCTAACACCTTTCCGACACAGTACCTAACTCCCTTACCTAGTCTCTGGTTTAAAATCGAGTTAACCGATTCCAAAGAATCGATTAATTCTTGAATTTTCCCTAAAGAGGGTGGTAACTCCAAAATAAAACCTTTACCAAAGTAAAAGAACCTTTTTTTCAAGGATCAATGAATGGGTCTAATAACGAAAACCAATTTTTTAAAATAAAATCAATCAAGCCCATTCTGTTTTCCTTTAACGAAAATAATAGCGTCCTCAGCTTCTATATCTAGGAAGGTTGCAAAACTTGCACACCCTTGATTCACTATCATTGCCCCAAAATATCATACAATTATTACGACAACAATCTATCTTCTCAACCACAAGCCTAAGTCCTAAACTAGCTTCTTCGTTTGGTAAAAATAATCAACCATAGAATTATCATCAAGCAACACTTCTTTCATTAATTACACAAAATCATCATAACACCTTTCAGAAATGTGGTGTTCTGATTTGATATGCAACATTCGCGATAATACAAAGAGCAAAGAATGTCTTTGACAACCTTGCCAAACTTCATGATTGGTGGCACTTAACATATCATTCAACTTTTGCGCGACTGTATTTGGTGACTCTTCCATATTCTCCCAATAGAAATCAGGACCAGCCACATCTTGGACCATATCTTGCGAACGCAATATTGGATCTAAATACAAATCTACGCCCTGACTCCGTGATACACTAGACTGTCGCCCCAAACTATTGTCAATTCGTGTTTCACCATGATATACCCACTAATAATAGTTTTCTACAATCCCATTTTTACATAAATGGAGCTTCACTGTTTCAACATCATAAAAAGTCCTATTTTTGCACTTTTTAAGATTGCATGGACACCTTATTTTCCCTACATCCATACAACATGTATTACTGATTGCAAACTGAATGAAGGACTCCGGACCCTCCACTAAATCTCTCTTTAATAAACCATTCAACTCGTACCTTTGGTACATCCACATACGATCAGCAAACATGTTACCTATTTAGTTATCAGAAGCTACTTTGTTATTTTATTACGATGACAGAGGTGTACTATATATGAGTCAAAAATATATAGGTGGGAACCTAGCACATTCAAAAATGCAATATAAGTACATAAGTACGAACAAATACAATAATTTTCATAAGCATCTAATGAAAATTCGGCAGCATATTCCCCTAGTTCTCTAGGTCCACAAAGTGAAACATAACCAATTCACTATGAACGCATAGAACATAAAAATGAGATATACTGCTAAAATTTACCAAAAGATGATTAAGTAACTATTGCATGTGTTCGTACATTTTGTACTTAAAAGACATTTCTAAATTGTCCAACTTGGACAATTTAATGTCTTCTCTTTCATCTGAATTGAGAAAGAAATCAAATACGCAACTGAGGTACTTGTATTTATGTTAATTCAGTTGAACATGGCTCATTATGATATTTTCAAGGAAAAAATTCGGCAGCATTTAAACTTAAAAACTAATAAATCCAAATTTCCAAATGCAAAACAAAAAAAAACACTTCTATAAATCAATGGCCATTACTAGGCCTCATCACATTTCATGCACAAGTAAAATGAAACACTTCTATAAAGCAACATCCACATCAATGGCAACTACTAGGCCTCATCACATTCCATACACAAGTAAAATGAAACACTTCTATAAAGCAACATCCACATCAATGGCCACTACTAGGCCTCCAATCAACACAAGTCGTCGAGAAATCCATAAAATCCAATAAATTGCAATCAAATGCATAATAAAAAAATATGCTAACTAGGCTTTCAATTCATATGAATGTTTAATTAACTTTTATGCTTTTAATTCATATGAATCTTTAAGTTTTATGCTTTTAATTCTTACTTTCTTTAAGTTTATGCTTTTAATTCATATGAATCCTTAAGTGTTATGCTATGAATCTTTAAGTTTTGTACTTTTAATTCTTACTTTCATTACGTTTTATGCTTTTAATTCATATGAATCTTTAAGTTTTATGGCTTTAATTCTTACTTTCTTTAAGTTTATGCTTTTAATTCATATTAATCTTTAAATTTTATGCTTTTAATCCTTACATTCTTTAAGTTTTATGCTTTTAATTCATATGAATCTTTAAGTTTATGCCTTTAAGAAAGATGTTTTTTATGATTATGCTAAGTTTTACTTTTTCCTAATTAAAACTTATTAAGTTTATGCTTTCATAAGTTTTTTGTTAATTACTTTCCTAATTAAAATACTTAGTATAAAACTTAAACTACTGCATAAATTAAGGAAGAAAGAGAAAGAAAATTGGTACTGGATAAATGCTGCACTTTTTTTTAACAAATTAATGTGTTGAGATGCTTGAATCTGCAAAAAATTGACAAGAAAAAATTTTAAAAAACTAACCAAATTAGAAAACTAAAGCAATTAACAACATTTTTATTAACAAATACATTAACAAAATATAATAACAAAATATTTTTTATTAATTATTTTTCTTTTATCTCTAATCAATTATATGTGAAAACTAACCTAATTAAAAAACTTACCTACTTAACAAACTAAACTAATTAACAAAATAACTAATATCTAAAAAATAATAAAAAACAACAACCTAATTCATTACATACAAAAACCAACAAACTAATATCTAAAACCAATTAACATACAAACTAATTACACAAACACATACAACATTTATCATTTGTTTTCTTATCATTAATTAATTTTAAAAAATAAATTAAAATCTATTTTTATGAAATATTATAAGCTATTTGTTTCTTAGTAGTTTTTTTCATTACAAGTTTTTTAAATTTGTTTCTTATTAGTTTTCTTCATTACAAGTTTTTTAATTACTTGAAAAGTTCATAGGCCATTATGAAAATTATAGTTTTTTAACCTGATTGAAGCTTTTTCAAGCTATGGTATGGAGTTTCAAACATGATTTTTTGCCTTTCTTTTTCAATCTTTTGAGTTGTTAAATAACTATTTCAAAAAACATCTATAGAAAGATTCATCACAAGAAATTCTATTAGGGTAAAGGGAATTCATCAATAAGTTAATTCAAATTTTAATATTTACTCTTTCTTATATACCTTAGCCAATAATAACTTAAAAAAATTACACAAATTGCAGATTAATAAGGAAAAGAAAAAAAAACAAAAAACAAATAACTTATTTGTAGCAGAAGGAGGAGGAGACCGGCGGCACTGTTGAATGGTGCTGGAGTGAGACGTAGGGGGAGGGAGAGAGAGACAGAAAGTAAGAGGAGACAGAGAGAGAGAGGCGTGAGACTAATCAGTCTCGCGCTTGAGAGAGGAAGGCGACTAAATTACCCAAAAATTTTAGTGACCAACCATATCAGTCGCTATAATAAGTAAATTGGTCACTATATTAGTTGACGTGACAAATAGGCTCCGTCGCTAAAGTCTAAAATCGGTCGCTAATTCATCGCTGAAAGCTATGAAATTTCGATCGTCGGATCTATCGCCAACTAATCGTTAATTGGTTGTTATTAATTTTCACCAATTTTTGCCAGGTCTATGGCACCAAATATAGCGATCGATTGTGCATTGGTCGTTATGTCATTGCTAATTTAGTCGCTGAATGGTCACTGCTTTGTAGCTCTGGTTGGCACCAATTCTTAGGGCCAAAATTAGCAACAAATCAACAAGCGGTCACCAATTTTGTCACTACATCGATCGCTAATGGTACCAAAATTGGTTGCTAATATTCCAGAGGTTTCACATTAATTATATGTCGTAAGCGGTCGCTGATCGGTTGCTAATTAGCAACAGCTCAGTGTCATTCGCTAAATAGCATTTTTTTTGTAGTTAATATTCAATCATAACAATTAACACAATGGTAATCTAAATGTTAGAATGATTAAATGGTCAAATCTAAAGTTAGGAGGGTTAACACAATAATAAATAAGAGGCATAAATGTAAACTGCTTAAAAATGTAAATGACGGGAATTTAAAGTGCATAAAATTAAGAAGCATTAATTAAAAGTTAATACAAGACTTAGGTTCAAGACTTTGATGTTCATTATGGATGATGAACAAATATGACTTTCACAACCGAAATCTCATTCTTTACTTGATATTTGGGC
Organism: Jatropha curcas; assembly: GCF_041381405.1. NCBI lineage: Eukaryota > Viridiplantae > Streptophyta > Magnoliopsida > Malpighiales > Euphorbiaceae > Jatropha > Jatropha curcas. The sequence continues at coordinate 15,235,681 of NC_143160.1, forward strand.
CATTATGAGTCATGTATGCAATGCAAAGCAAAATTGCTTAGTGCTTGAACTGGATGAAACCCTGAATCGAAGTCGTTTTATTGATGTTTACATACTGAGTTGCTAAAATGAAGGTCCGTGCGCCACTAATGGGGTTGGCGGACCTTTCCTAATTGGGAAACCCATAAAGATATTACAGAACTATTTGGCTTAAATAATGATTGAACATTTTAGCTTATAGCTCTTGCGATATTGTAGAGACGCCTCATCAATAAACTAATAAATTAATATATTATACAATTAATCTAAAAAATAAATTAAGATTAATACTACTGGCATAGTATTACAAAATTTATACTCCTGCAGGCTTAATACTACTGCAGATTACAAAAGGTACATTTTCTGTCAGAAAATATATAATATGTGTTGACCACAGTGCAATCACAAATCATGTAACATCCCTTCCCGGTCCACCTGTAAACCCGAATGAACTGAACCGAGACGCTACAAACTGGTTGACTGTATGGCCTGACATGCTAAAATCATAATGTATATTGAATATAATAGCATGATGATGTTGTTTATATTAATAATGTACTTAATATTTACAAAACATGATACTAGTTTCAAAATGGAATGGGCCCAACTGTGTGCCCTGTACATGCCATAAAAAGGGTAGACAAAAAAATACACATCCAAATGAGTAGCTACCCTGAAGACTGAGTCTTCTACAGATGAACTGCAGCAGTTGCAAGCTGACTCTCTACGGTCCAATCTCAAAACCTGCGAGTTAAACAGGTAACTCGCTGAGCAAATAAAGCTCAGTGGATATCTCAACATATAAAGAAACAATTAAGCACATACATAGATAGAAATAAGCATGTAAATGCATATGGATAATTAAACATATAAGCACATATAGCATGATCCTTTCCTTATACCTTGATTATCTTTCGTACTGTTTATAATACTGTATGATTCATGAAATGTTATGTCAAGATATCTGTATGGCTCCATAAGGTTATAGTGAAACCGAAGTGATAAGAAAAACTGTATGAAACTGGATGAATACTGTATGCTTGGCTGCTATGGCCCATATATAATCATATCCACTCAACGGCCTGTAGCCGGAGTATCAAACTGTATGGGGTGCAGATCTGCTATCCTATGTCGCGACATAGCCTTATCTACATGGTTTCTACCTAACCTCAATGGAGCAAAATGTTGGTATTGTAAATAATATAACACAACATCATATTCATAGTTCATAACTTCATAAATCATAATGTTTATTTGATTTCACATCATTTGCATGCTTGAATGTTGTTTTGATACATGTTCTAATGTTGTATTTTGGTGTTAAAATGATTGGAGGCATACAAATTGAGCAAAGGAATCCAATTGCATAGAAAATGAAGTCCAAAAATGCATGAAAACACAAGTCGCGAGAGCGCCTTGCAAGGTCGCGAGCGCGAGATGCAAAAATGAGAGTCAGTGAGTTATCGGGCACAAGTCGCAAGCGCGCAGTGCAAAGTCGCGAGCGCGTAAAGCACCAAATGAGAGTCAGAGAGTTTCAGGTGAAAGTCGCGAGCGCGCAAATGAAAGTCGCGAGCGCGTAAAGTGCAAAATGAGAGTCAGTGAGTTTCAGGCACAAGTCGCGAGCTCGTCATGCAATTAGCGCGCGCGCGTCGCGTTTTCCAGCCTGTACAGTCTGTACTCTTTTGGTCATATCTCTCAATATACAACTCCGATTTGGATGATTCAAAAACTCATGTAAAGCTAACACATAGAGGAACAAATAACTCTTCTATAACACTTCCTAATTCCATTATTAAATGGGGTCAAAATCAAGATCAAGTTACTGGTAAAATTTCCAGCAAAACCTGTTTCAGCATAAACTCACTATTTACTTCATTTATTCAATTCCTCCCCTGTTTTCTCACCATTACCAGTCCTCCCACTCAACATGAAGCAATATTGTCTCATTAGCAACACACCACACAAATTCTCATGCAAAGAAAATGGTAAATGAAAAGAGATATCAAACCTTTACTCCAAAAAGCTTGAGCTCTTCTTTAACTTCCTTTTTCTACTACCTTTGAACTCCCTTCACTTATAAATAAGAATTCTTATGACTATTCTAAAAAAAAATAGTACCAAATGATTCAATTATGAACTTCAAGAAGGTTTACTTACTTGGATAGAAGAGAAGTTGAAGTTAAGACTTAACTACCATGAAAATGGATGGAGAAAGGAAGGAGATGAAGAAGATGAAGATAAAGATGAAAATGGGAAAGTGAAGTGATAATCACGGGTAGGCCATCAAAAATCAAGGGATTTTATGTAAAACTTCCTAACTGGTACCTCAATTAGCAAAAGGCTATCACTTAATACCCAAGCTTGATCTTTTAATGTAAATAAATCATCACCCATATGCTTTGATCTTTTTCTCTCAATCAAGTAAGTCCACTTATAATCCCATTCTACCCCAACCGGGTTTGGTTTGGCCCGACTCAACTCGACTCTATGAAATGACTCGACTTAGTGCTAAGACTCGACTCGGTAGGATGTCACAATTCTCCCCTCCTAAATAAAAACTTCGTCCCGAAGTTTACCTGTTGTGAACAATTGCGGATACTGTTGTCGCATGGTGTCTTCAGATTCCCAAGTTGCTTCTTCTGTCTTATGATTCCTCCAAAGAACTTTTACCAATGCTATTTTCTTGTTCTGTAATTCTTTAATTTCTCTGGCTAAGATCTGAACTGGTTCTTCTTCATAAGTGAGATCCGGCTGAATTTCAATCTCTTCTGCTGATAACACGTGCGATGGGTCTGATCGATACCTCCTTAACATTGATACGTGAAAGACATTATGAATTCGATCTAAGGTTGAAGGTAACGCTAGACGATAGGCTAATGGTCCTACACGTTCAACAATCTCGTATGGACCAATGAACCTAGGGCTAAGCTTACCCTTTCGTCCAAACCTTAGGATCTTTTTCCATGGTGAAACTTTCAGAAATACCTTATCACCGACCGAGTACTCCATATCCTTTCTCTTTAAATTAGCATAAGACTTCTATCGATCACTTGCTTCTTTCAGCCGTTTTCTGATGATTTCCACTTTTCTTCTGTTTCTCTAACCAAATCTGGACCCAAAATCTTCTTCTCACTCAGTTCTGTCCAACACACAGGTGTCCTACATGGTCTACCATACAATGCTTCATATGGTGCCATCTTAATGCTTGATTGGTAGCTGTTGTTGTAGGCAAACTCCATGAGAGGTACATATTTGTCCCAACTGCCTTCAAATTCTATGACACATGATCTCATCATGTCTTCTAGAATTTGAATGACTCTCTCTAATTGGCCATCTGTTTGAGGATGAAATGCAGTGCTGAAATGCAATTTCGTTCCTAATGCTTCCTGCAGTTTACCCCAAAATTTCGATGTAAACCTTGGATCACGATCAGATATAATGGATGATGGAACTCCATGTAGTCGAACTATTTCGCTAACATAAATGTCTGCTAACTTGTCCAGAGAATAGTCCATCCGAACTGGTAGAAAGTGTGCGGACTTAGTTAATCTGTCCACGATCACCCATACTGCATCATGCTTCCGCTGCGTCTGAGGTAATCCAGTAACAAAATTCATCGTGATCTGATCCCACTTCCATGTTGGCACTGTTATTGGATGAAGTAACCCAGCTGGCAGTTGATGTTCTGCTTTTGCTTGTTGACATGTTAAACATTTTGTTACAACATTTCCGATATCTTTCTTCATGCCCGGCCACCAATAGCCTTTCTTCAAAGCTTGATACATCTTGGTACTACCTAGATGCATTGTATATGGACTGTTATGAGCTTCATGCAGAATCTTTTGTCTAAGCTCCCCTATCTGTGGTACAACAACTCTGTCTTCATAGAATAAGACTCCACTGTTATCCAATCTGAATTTCCCACCATGATCTTCCTGTACTTGTTTCACCCATAGTGCTGTTTGTGCATCTTTCTTCTGTGCCTCTGCAACTTCCTGAACCCAAGATGGCTGTACTTGCATCTGTGCTAGAATAACTCCCTGCTGTTGCAACTCCATACTAATTCTCATTGCTCTCAAAGCAAACAATGATTTCCGGCTAAGGGCATCAGCTACCACGTTAGCTTTGCCTGGATGATAATTAATGACATAATCATAATTAGCCAGAATCTGCATCCACTTCCGTTGTCTTGAATTCAAGTCCTTTTGTGTCGGTAAATACTTTAAACTCTGATGATCTGTGTAAATGTAACACTTTTCACCGTACAGATAATGCTGCCATACTTTGAATGCTAGAACAATGGCTGCCAGTTCTAAATCATGGGTTGGATAATTCAATTCATGTGGCTTCAATTGTCTAGAGACATAAGCTACCACTTTTCTGTCTTGCATGAGTACACATCCCAACCCAATATGAGAGGCATCACTGTAAATCTCAAAGTCTTTACCTGACACTGGCTGAGTCAACACTGGTGCTTCAGTCAACTTTTTCTTCAAAGTGTCAAAACTCTGCTGACATCTATCATCCCATTGGAATACAACTGCTTTCTTCAATAATCTTGTTAAAGGTGATGCAATGATGGAGAATCCCTTTACGAACCTTCTGTAATAGCCGGCTAAACCCAGAAAACTTCGAACTTTTGTGACATTTCTGGGTGGTCTCCAATCAACAATAGCTTCAATCTTCTTAGGATCCACTCTGATACCCTCAGATGACACCACATGTCCTAAGAAAGAAACTTCTTCCAGCCAAAACTCACACTTACTGAGCTTGGCATACAACTGTTTATCCCTCAGTGTCTGAAGTACAATCCGCAAATGTTTATCATGTTCGAACTTATCTTTGGAGTAGACCAAAATGTCATCTATAAACACCACCACAAACTGATCCAGATATGAATGAAACACGCGGTTCATGAGATCCATGAAAACCGCTGGTGCATTTGTGAGACTGAATGGCATGACTAAAAATTCATAGTGACCATATCGGGTCCTGAATGCAGTCTTAGCGATATCTTCTTCCTTTATCCGCAACTGATGGTATCCCGACCTAAGGTCGATCTTAGAAAACATACCTGCACCTTTTAGCTGATCAAACAAATCATCGATTTGAGGCAATGGATACTTATTCTTGATTGTCAGTTTGTTCAGTTGTCTATAGTCAATGCACAATCTAAGTGATCCATCTTTCTTCTTTACAAATAATACCGGTGCTCCCCAAGGTGATACACTGGGTCTGATAAAGCCTTTATCCAATAACTCCTGTAGCTGAATCTTTAACTCTTTTAGCTCTGCTGGTGCCATTTTGTAAGGTGCAATTGATACTGGTGCTGCTCCAGGATAGACATCTATGGTAAACTCCACTTCCCTCCCTGGTGGTAACCCTAGTAACTCTTCTGGAAATACATCTGGATAATCACACACTGTTGGTATATCTTGCACTTTTAACTGTTCTTTCTCTGCTTGCAATGCACATACCAAGTATGCTTCACAACCCTTCTGAATTAATCTCTTTGCTGCCATGGCTGATATTACATTACCCAGAAACTCTCGCCGCTTCCCGACTACTGTAATCTCTTCCCCTGCTGTTGTATATAGTGTCACCCTTTTCTTTGCACAATCAACTATAGCCTGATGTCTGGATAGCCAATCCATACCCAGAATCACATCAAATTCTCTAAATGGCAACTCCATAAGATCTCCTGGAAACTCTTTTCCATGAATAACAATTGGACATCCTTCGACCACTGTATGAGTTTGTACTACATCTCCTAATGGATTAGTAACTAACATACCCTGACTCACATATGCAACTTCTAACCCTTTAACCCAAGGTTTAGGTACACTAATGTATGAATGAGATGAGCCAAGATCAATTAAAGCATAAACTGTATGATCACATAAGGAAAACTCACCAACTATTACATCTGGAGCTTCCTCATCTTCTCTGGCTCGCATAGCGTAAACCCTGGCTGGACCTCTAGTATCGGGTCTGTCCACAGTCTCTGACTGCTGTCTCTGCCCTCCGGAGCTCTCACCTCTCCCTCTGCCTGCTATGAACTGTATAGGAACTTTTGCCCTCTTCGGACAATCCTTCTTCTGATGGTCTGATGCACCGCATATCCAACATTTACCAGTCACCAACCAACAATCTCCACCATGCCGTCTGCCACAATGCTCACAAGGTGGAAAAGTATAACCGGCTGACTCTGCACCTCTACTGGTGCCTCTACCAGTTCCTCTGCCTGAACCTCGACTACCTCCAGCAGAACTAGCCACAACTGATACCGCTGGCGCGTTAGCAACCCTAGCTGCGCCTTGGCTAAAGGAAGGTCTAGAACTAGCTGAACTACTAGCACCTCTGAATCTCTTGCTTTCTGACTGATATGCACTAGGTGCACTCTGAGTTTGGTCTCTCCTCTGCTGAGACCGCTGGCGTCTGGTACGCTGACTGGCCTGAATTCGCTCTATCTCCTGAGCTACCTCTACCAAAGCTGAGAACTCTCTGAATCTGGAAGCTACCACTCCCACTTGAATCTCATCGTTCAGGCCTTCCTGAAACTTTTTACACCTTTCGGCCTCTGTAGTCACTATCCCCTTACCATACCTGCTGAGCCTGGTGAATTCTCTTTCATATTCGGCAACTGACATTCTGTTCTGCCTCAGGTATAAGAATTCTTTCCTTCTCGCATCTAGGTAAGCCTCTGTGATGAACTTTTTCTTGAATTCATCCAAGAAGAATTGCCATGTACGCTGCTCTGCTGATACCCGCTGCTGAACAGTAGTCCACCATGTATATGCCTCATCTATGAGCAATGATGTGGCACAAACCAACTTGTCCTCTGGTGTACATTGTAATTGTTCCAGAACTCTCGATGTCCCATCTAACCAATACTCAGCTATTTCTGGACTATCATCCTTGTTAGCACTGAATTCTTTCGCCCCATATTTCCGAAGCTTCTCTAGTGGGGGCTTTCTTTCTCTTTCTACTACTATTAGTGCTTGAGTTATCACCCCTGCAATCTGTCGAAAAGTATCTGCAAGTTGTTTTAACAACACCTCTTGACCTGGTGCTATTGGAGCCTCAACCTCCACTGCTCTGGCTTGACCTGGTGCTACTGGAGCCTCACCCTCCACTGCTCTGGAGGCGTGTGACTCGCTCTCACCTTCCTGTGACATCCTCATAAAAGAATAACAACTGCTTAGTTCATCAGGGTAGTCATGGCATGTACACTATACTGACTTATGCATGCAAGCCCGGGGAAACTAAACCTAGGGCTCTGATACCAAAATTTGTAACATCCCTTCCCGGTCCACCCGTAAACCCGAATGAACCGAACCGAGACGCTACAAACTGGTTGACTGTATGGCCTGACATGCTAAAATCATAATGTATATTGAATATAATAGCATGCTGATGTTGTTTATATTAATAATGTACTTAATATTTACAAAACATGATACTAGTTTCAAAATGGAATGGGTCCAACTGTGTGCCCTGTACATGCCATAAAAAGGGTAGACAAAAAAATACACATCCAAATGAGTAGCTACCCTGAAGACTGAGTCTTCTACAGATGAACTGCAGCAGTTGCAAGCTGACTCTCTACGGTCCAATCTCAAAACCTGCGAGTTAAACAGGTAACTCGCTGAGCAAATAAAGCTCAGTGGATATCTCAACATATAAAGAAACAATTAAGCACATACATAGATAGAAATAAGCATGTAAATGCATATGGATAATTAAACATATAAGCACATATAGCATGATCCTTTCCTTATACCTTGATTATCTTTCGTACTGTTTATAATACTGTATGATTCATGAAATGTTATGTCAAGATATCTGTATGGCTCCATAAGGTTATAGTGAAACCGAAGTGATAAGAAAAACTGTATGAAACTGGATGAATACTGTATGCTTGGCTGCTATGGCCCATATATAATCATATCCACTCAACGGCCTGTAGCCGGAGTATCAAACTGTATGGGGTGCAGATCTGCTATCCTATGTCGCGACATAGCCTTATCTACATGGTTTCTACCTAACCTCAATGGAGCAAAATGTTGGTATTGTAAATAATATAACACAACATCATATTCATAGTTCATAACTTCATAAATCATAATGTTTATTTGATTTCACATCATTTGCATGCTTGAATGTTGTTTTGATACATGTTCTAATGTTGTATTTTGGTGTTACAATGATTGGAGGCATACAAATTGAGCAAAGGAATCCAATTGCATAGAAAATGAAGTCCAAAAATGCATGAAAACACAAGTCGCGAGAGCGCCTTGCAAGGTCGCGAGCGTGAGATGCAAAAATGAGAGTCAGTGAGTTATCGGGCACAAGTCGCGAGCGCGCAGTGCAAAGTCGCGAGCGCGTAAAGCACCAAATGAGAGTCAGAGAGTTTCAGGTGAAAGTCGCGAGCGCGCAAATGAAAGTCGCGAGCGCGTAAAGTGCAAAATGAGAGTCAGTGAGTTTCAGGCACAAGTCGCGAGCTCGTCATGCAATTCGCGCGCGCGCGTCGCGTTTTCCAGCCTGCACAGTCTGTACTCTTTTGGTCATATCTCTCAATATACAACTCCGATTTGGATGATTCAAAAACTCATGTAAAGCTAACACATAGAGGAACAAATAACTCTTCTATAACACTTCCTAATTCCATCATTAAATGGGGTCAAAATCAAGATGAAGTTACTGGTAAAATTTCCAGCAAAACCTGTTTCAGCATAAACTCACTATTTATTTCATTTATTCAATTCCTCCCCTGTTTTCTCACCATTACCAGTCCTCCCACTCAACATGAAGCAATATTGTCTCATTAGCAACACACCACACAAATTCTCATGCAAAGAAAATGGTAAATGAAAAGAGATATCAAACCTTTACTCCAAAAAGCTTGAGCTCTTCTTTAACTTCCTTTTTCTACTACCTTTGAACTCCCTTCACCTATAAATAAGAATTCTTATGACTATTCTAAAAAAAAATAGTACCAAATGATTCAATTATGAACTTCAAGAAGGTTTACTTAGATAGAAGAGAAGTTGAAGTTAAGACTTAACTACCATGAAAATGGATGGAGAAAGGAAGGAGATGAAGAAGATGAAGATAAAGATGAAAATGGGAAAGTGAAGTGATAATCAAGGGTAGGCCATCAAAAATCAAAGGATTTTATGTAAAACTTCCTAACTAGTACCTCAATTAGCAAAAGGCTATCACGTAATACCCAAGCTTGATCTTTTAATGCAAATAAATCCTCACCCATATGCTTTGATTTTTTTCTCTCAATCAAGTAAGTCCACTTATAATCCCATTCTACCCCAACCGGGTTTGGTTTGGCCCGACTCAACTCGACTCTATGAAATGACTCGACTTAGTGCTAAGACTCGACTCGGTAGGATGTCACAAATCACTAAATATGAGGCTATAATAATCAAATCTAGAATATTTATCTCTCATGCCACTAAAATAATTGAAATATCTATCCAGAAATTTAAAATTTAAAGTTCTAAGAGAATTCTATATTTTTTAATATGTAAATCATCCAAGTGGAAGCCATATATGGTAATAAACCATCCAGTGAGAGGGGAAATTACGAGAAAAGAGAACTTCACAACGATTAAAAAAGACAAACTTATTTTGGGTCAAAGCACCAAAATTTTCTCCTTCTTCTTCAGTTGCCATACTAACAATGGGGGTTTATTTTCACCTCATTTTATAGCAGTAAATTCTTCCCATGATCAGTCTGCAAAAAAAAAAAGAAAAAAAAAAGCTCCCAATCCCAACATATATACATAACTGAAGCATTGTAGAAATTATACCTAATACTGAAAACAACACCAAATGCAAACATTTCATATTTAATATATAAATATTTATAGATGGATGTGAGTATTTTTGTAGATAAAAAATATTTAAAAATTTCAAAGTGATATATACCCATTGACAGGAAAGTTTTTTTTGAAACTTGATATATATATATATATATATATATATATATATATATATATATATATATATATATATATATATATATATATATAATAAAAATATTCAAACATAGAAAAATAAATAAAAAAGTCCAAAATTTTCTAAAAACAGGGAAAATAGAATCTTGAGAAAAGATAGCTTTGTGTAAGCATTTACAAAATATTTATTGCTTCAGGATTATATATTTAGATAGATAGATATATAGATATAGATTATTATGTACAAAATTTAATTAAATTGACATTGTAGAAATGAATTCCACAGCTAAAATTGAATTTAGCCAAACATTGTGGTAGGGTTTTGCAACAAAGCTGATTCGGTTTGGGCCAAGGCTCATTTTTCTTCCTAGATGACACATCTCCCCTTCCTCTTTCGTATCTTTTTATCGAAAGATTGAACCCGACTCACAAGTGGCCATCTCCTCAACCAGCGGCCATCTCCGCAACAATCTTTGTGGCTCGCCGAAGACAACCTCTGTTGCTTGCAAGGCTCCAAGTAGCAGTCGCAATGCAAAATAGATTATCTGGGTTTTGATACTATTATCTCTTTTTGGGTATGGCTCACCTTCCTTTATTTTTAATTTCTTGTTTTAGAAATCATTTTGAGTTAATTGTTATGTGTGTTAATATATATGAACTATATATGAACTATCATATAAAGGTTTTTCCTTTTATTTGTCAATTATAAACTGATCTGCAATGTGCGTTTGAATCATTAGTTCACTAAATTATTCTATTATTAAATTCCATTTTGGTTAGCTAACTATTGAAACACTAATAAGTTTCTGATTCATTTAAGTGTTCTATTCTGATAATTTTATAGTTGCATGAGCTGATGTGCCGAGTTCATTGAATTGTGTAGAGGATGCAGAAGTTGGTCTCTGCTTATTTTACTTAGGTGTTAGACAGCACTCTTTAATCTCCCTGCTCAATTTTTTTTTCCTTTTTTTTTTTTAATCCAGGTTCAGTGGTAATGTTTCTCTTCCAGTTTGTTTTTTTATTTGTAAAACTATACTAACTGGACTAGGTTCCTTACGTTTTGCTACATCTTTTGTCATTAAAATATGGGTGTGCCTTGTATTGTTACACCAATCTCGGATGTATCTTGAGTTGTTTTTCAATATGAATATTTTGTTATTGCGAAAGAATAGCTGCCTGGTGGTGCACAGGTACAGCATTTGAATCACTTCCTTTCTGAGGCTTACTCCGTTTCCTTTTTTTTTTTTTTTTTTTTTTTTTCAATTTTATGCTGCAATATGTTGAATATCAGTAGCTAGATGTACTTGATTGATGCTTTCTTTCAGCTCTTGGACAACAGTTGGAATGCATAAATTGGCATATTGTCCTTGATTGTGTTTTTGGAAGTTAATATTGCAAAAGAATGACTGAATGATTCTTTCTTACCTTTTTTCTCTATTGACAGGGAAAGTCTCTTATTTCTATCTTGAATTGCGTAAAATTTCTATTGGTTCATGCCCAAACAAAATGATGAAATTTTAAAGTATTAACGAACATTAACCTTCATATTAGTGCAGTATGTGCATATATTAAAAAAATCATTTAAAAGTTTTCCACATAGCATCAAACCAAACAAAAAAGAAGAGTTAACTGGGGCTTGTGGTGCTGTCTTTTAATTATTTGAGACAGATTTTGTGCTAGCTATTTTAGTATTGTTGCGTTTTTTAATAGATTTTGATTGTGTAATTCTTTTTTATTGAGATAGTGGTTTGCTTGTGTAATGTATGGATTTAGTTTGAATTTTATATTTTAGTATCACTGTGTTGTATGGACTTTCTTCCTATTTGTGTCCTGTATGAGTTTGGTTCATTTTGTATTAAATGTGTATTTATATAGGTTTGATATTATGTGGGTATTGCTAATTGGTTTAGGTATCTTATTCCAGAAATCGGTTCAGGTTCAGGTAGGGCAGTTTTCGTGGTTACCTAACCATTGCCGACCCTACATGAGTAATGGTATCCCTTCCTATTTTTTGGCAAAAGGAAATTGAAAAATTTTAAATCCAAGGTTAAGGAATCATAGCTATTATAGAAAATATAAATTATTTTTGGCTCTACTATAATTGATTCTAATGGAATGGAGAAGATTGTAGAGAGTGAAATTTTAGATTTCTTTAGAGTCCAAGTATAATATAAGTACTATATGCAATTACATTCAATTCACTTATTATAGTGCAGATACTAACTCAAAAAAGAAAAAAAAAAAAAAAAACAGTGAAAAAGTGACGCAGGGGGAAGATGTAGGGCTGTCAGTTTTCAACAAGTAAGCTAGAATAGGGTTGATTGTAGGTGGAACAGTAATCAGTAATTAGGTTTATAACCTTTGAATTAAAATTATGAGGAAAATAAGATGATTTACAATGCTACTAGTGTTGTCTATTTATAGAGATAAATCCTAACTAGACTAGGAATCCTAATTAAAGAAAGAATTAAAACTGTATTCCTATTCAATGATAAAATAGTAAATCCTAATCAAATAAGGAAACGGAAAACTAATGCAAATCTGAAATAAAACAGTAAATTAAATAAAATCCTAGTTGTGCTAGGAATCCAATTTGGACTAGGATTGCTCCTGCATCATTCTCCCCGGGTTTGAAAAAGACTCGGCTCCGACGAGTAAGCCTTGATATATTCTGCATGTATGGCTGGATCAACTTGCTTTAGCTCTTCTTCAGAAATCCATGTACTTTCACTTGCTGGTTTTCCAAACCACTTAACTAAAAATCGTCTATATTGGTTTCCACGCCTAGAACGAGCTTCCTTGACACCAACACTTCCTCAATAACATCAGCCTTTGCAATTGGCAGCTCTTGTACTTGTGCTTCAATGGAGGATGGCACTCCATCAAATCCATGAAAAGGATACAAGTTTGAAACATTAAAAATTGGGCTGATTTGTAAATCAGATGGAAGATCAATTACATAGGCATTGGAACTGATCTTCTTCAACACCTTACAAGGTCCAAACCTTCTAGATTTTAGCTTATGATAAGTTCCTTTAGGGAAATGTTCTTGTCTTAAGTGGACGAGAACCTAATCGCCTTTTTCAAATTCTTGTACGCGCCGATGCTGGTTGGCTGTATAGGCATATGATGCATTGCTGTCTTTTAAGGCAGCTTTCACCTCTATATGAATTTTCCTGATGTGATCAACAAACAATTCCCCTTCAGCACTTACTCTAGCCTCTTGGGGCAAGGGCACCAAATCGAGTACATTCTGAGGTTTAAGTCTATAAGCAGCCTCAAAAGGAGTCTTCTTAATACTTCGATTGACTGAGTTGTTATATGCGAATTCAACTTGGGGAATAACTAGATCCCATGTCTTTGTATTGCTCCCAACGAGACATCTTAATAGATTTTCCAAACTTCGATTTACAACTTCCGTTTGACCGTTTGTTTGCAGATGGCAAGTACTGGAATATTTCAATTCAGTTCCAAATTTTCTCCATAAAGTCCTCCAAAAGTGCCTCATAAACTTTACATCTCTATCGGAAACAATAGAAGTTGGAACACCATGTCGTCTCACGATCTCTTGAAAAAATAACTCAGCAATATGAACTGCATTAGAAGTCTTGAAACATGGATAAAATGAGCCATTTTAGAGAAACGATCCACTACAACAAATATAGAATCAAATCCCTTTGCTGTCTTTGGAAGTCCCAAAACAAAATCCATACTCAAGTGAACCCAAGGTGCATCTGGCTCGGGTAAAGGAGTATATAATCCTGTATTTTGCGTGCTTCCCTTTCCGAGTAAACAGGCTGGACATCGTTCCACCAATTTTCTTACATCTTTTTCCATCTTTGGCCAATAATAACGGTCGGAAACAATCGCAAAAGTCTTGTCTCTACCAAAGTGTCCTCCCAAACCATTTCCATGAAGTTCTCTAATGATTTGTTCCCTTAAAGATCCTTCAGGAATGCATAGCTTATTCCCTTTGAATAAATAACCATCTTGCAATCGGTATGGCAGACTTTCAGCTTCTGAAGAATGCAGTAAATCAGCCTTTATCTTGCCAAAACATGAATCCGAATCATACTGGTTTTTCAGTTCTTCAAAACCAGTAATTTGAGTGTCAAAATTGACAAAATTAGGGATCTTCTACTCAATGCATCAGCCACAATATTAGATTGACGGGATTTATACTTTAGTGAGAAATTAAATTCATCAAGGAAAGAACTCCACTTAGCATGTCGATTGTTGAGTTTATTCTGAGATTTTAGATACCTCAAGGCCTGATGATCAGAAAAAACCACAAACTCACGATAAGCTAAGTAATGTTGCCAAATTCGAATAGCTCTTACCAAGGCATAGAACTCTAGATCATAAGTTGAGTAACGCTTCTTAGCTTCAGACAACTTTTCACTAAAAAATTCAAGAGGTCTGCCCTCTTGGCTAAGAACAGCTCCAATCCCTTCATGTGAAGCATCACATTCGACAATAAATAATTTCTCAAAATCTGGAAGTGCAAGAACAGGTGCTCTAGTCATCAAAAACTTGATTCTTTCAAATGCCTTTTGTGCAGAATTTGTCCACTAAAACTTTTCTTCTTTCATAGATTCAATTATAGGACTCATAATTGAGCTGAAATTTTGGATAAATCTCCTATAGAAAGAGGCCAAACCATGAAAGCTTCTAACTTCTTTGATGGATTGTGGTGCTGGCCATTCGGTAATTGCACGAACCTTTTCTGGATCTGGTTTTAATCCTTCAGCGAGCACAATGTATCCCAGGAATACAACTTCTGGTTGCAGGAAACTGCATTTTTTTAGGTTTATGTGCAGCTGCTCTTGACGAAGTACTTCTAACACTTGTCGCAAGTGTTTTAAATGATCTTCCTCGGTGCGGCTATAAATCAAAATGTCATCGAAATATACTACAATGAAAGAATTCCAAAAAGGTTTGAGTACATCTGTCATGACTCTCATGAATGTGCTTGGTGCATTAGAAAGGCCAAATGGCATTACTAACCATTCAAATAACCCATCCGGTGTCTTAAAAGCTGTTTTCCATTCATCACCATGCCTCATTCTAATTTGGTGATATCCACTTTTCAAGTCAATTTTGGAGAACACTTTAGAACCCGCTAGTTGATCAAGCATATCCTCCAATCTTGGTATTGGAAAGCGATATTTGATTGTAATCTTGTTTATAGCACGACTATCTACACACATTCTCTAAGAATCGTCTTTCTTTGGTGTTAGTAAGGCTAGGCAGGCACATGGACTTTTACTTTCACGCACCAGACCTTTTTCCAATAATTCCTTAACCTGTCTTTCTATTTCAGCCTGCTGTAAAGGAGGCATTCGGTATGCAGGCAGATTTGGTAAAGCTGCTCCTGGTACCAAATCAATAGCATGTTGGATGCTTCTTAATGGTGGCAAGCTTTTCGATACATCTTCACTAATCAGCTCCTTGAATTCCTGCAATAATCGTTGAATTTCAAAGGAATATTCAACTGATTTTTCAACCTGGTCAGCTCCTATTAGTTTGCTCACTAAGGCATACGTGACTCCCACCTCACTATGCGCAGCTGCAAATTCTTTAACACTTACAAGCCCATTTAATTTACTAGTTGCAGCGCCTTTATTTGCTATTTGCCTTGTTTCTTTCTTGAGAGGATGCAAAGTGTACTTCTTGTTGTCCTTGTAGAACGAATAAGTATTAGGCCTTGTCTTGTGGTCCATATCATGATCATACAACCAAGGTCGTCCCACTAGAATATGCCTAAAATCCATTGGTACTACATCACATAGTGCTTCATCTGCCAAGTCATCTCCCATTGTGAATTGCACTAAGCATTGAGATGTTACTGGTATCTCGTGTCCTTTCTTCAACCAACCTACTTTGTATGGATGAGGATGTTTTGTTGTAGGAAGCTTTAATTTTTCTACAGCGTCCTTTGATATTATATTTTCCATACTTTCTCCATCAATGACTAAATTACACACTTTGCCTTCACAAATAACACGGGTACGGAAAATGCTACGCCTCCTCCAATCTTCTTTTCCTTCTTTGTTCATGGCTGTCATGACTGTTTGAACAACTAAAGACTCACCTTGAGCTGGGTGAACATCAATTTCTTCTACTTCCTCATCATATTCATCAAAAATAGGGCCTTGGTCTTCATCATGCTCGGCTAAATTCACCCTCCTTTGTGGACAGATGAATGAAGTATGTCCCTTTTCTCCACAAGTAAAACAATGAACTTGAGAACTGTTGCCTCTCCTTATAGACGAACCAGAATTGTTTTGTCCACCATATGGTAATATACCTTTCCCTTTACCATTCCCATCAACACTGGTTGTCTCTTCATTGTATTTATTAGTAGCGGCAACCTCTTTCCCGCTTCGTTGAGTTGTTTGAATCTCTCTTGCAGGTCCGAAATTGTTTTGCAAATTGCTTCTGTTTATGGGCCTTCTAGCACCGTAACGAGAAACTCGCTTTTCAGCTGCTAAGGCATATTGGCGAGCATCTTCAAGATTGTGTAATCGGACTATGCCCATTTCATCTCTAAGGGACTGATTCAAACCAGCAAGGTAGCGAGAGGTAATTTGTTCATTACTTTCAGATATTCCAACTCGAATGGACAAATTATTAAATTCTGCAGTGTACTCTT
Organism: Jatropha curcas; assembly: GCF_041381405.1. Lineage (NCBI taxonomy): Eukaryota > Viridiplantae > Streptophyta > Magnoliopsida > Malpighiales > Euphorbiaceae > Jatropha > Jatropha curcas. The sequence goes on from NC_143160.1 coordinate 15,252,328, forward strand.
CAACAGACATGCTATTTTGTTTCAAGCAGTGGAACCTTTCATATAGTTCCATTGCGTAATCAGCTGCTAAAAATTGCTTCCTTAGCTTAGTTTTCATGTGCTCCCACGTGCTGGTTTTAAGCTTTCCTTGTCGTGCACGCTGCTCCTCAACTCTCTTCCACCATTGAAGTGCAGTACTCTTTAATTTAAGCTTTACAAAAAGCACTTTTCGGGTTTCAACCATTGGTTTCCATTCAAAATAATTTTCTAAACTAGTTTCCCAATCTAAATAGTCTTCGGCATGCGATTTCCCATGAAAATCAACGACTTCAATTTTAACTCCTCCACTATTTAAATCAAGAGCGTGAAGTAAACGCTCCTCCAATCTGCCTCGTGCTGCTGGGTTTGCAGGTCCAGCTTCATGAAAGGGGTTTACGTCCTCGACTTCCTCTTCACTCTCAAGAGCTTCTTGAAAATCAAGGTTTTGGTGGTTGCCTTCCGGAGTCTCCATTCGGGCTTCCACGGGTTCCTGACGCTGCAAGGCTTGTACAGCCCGGGTCAAATCCTCAATCATTCGCCGCATCTCAGCTATTTCATCTTGTTGGGGCTGATTGCCTCTGCCTCTTCCAACCATGGTTTAATTCAGACAAAAAGAGAATCCTAGGACCTGTTTTTGTGCTCTGATACCAGTTGACGCAGGGGGAAGATGTAGGGCTGTCTGTTTTCAACAAGTAAGCTAGAATAGGGTTGATTGTAGGTGGAACAGTAATCAGTAATTAGGTTTATAACCTTTGAATTAAAATGATGAGGAAAATAAGATGATTTACAATGCTACTAGTGCTGTCTATTTATAGTGATAAATCCTAACTAGACTAGGAATCCTAATTAAAGAAAGAATTAAGACTCTATTCCTATTCAATGATAAAATAGTAAATCCTAATCAAATAAGGAAACGGAAAACTAATGCAAATCTGAAATAAAATCCTAGTTGTGCTAGGAATCCAAATAAAAATAATGCAAATCTGAAATAAAATCCTGCATCAAAAAGAAAGAGACAGAGATAGAAGTTGTCAGATAAGTTATCTTTTAGGCTCTCACTAGCAATCAATTACTAGCTCACTAACCAGGAACTAGTGACGTCGCTTAATCATAACCTATCAAACGTTTAAATTCAGGAAAACAATAACCATCATACAACCATGAAAACTTTAATAGAATTTACAACAATTAGACAAGTCTTACCTAAAGTGGAATCAAACATCAATTTTACACCAAAAACAACTCAATCAACAATTGGACATTAAGCCATGTTCAATGCACATTCAGGTTCCAAACATAAACTATATGTGTAATTCTCAATCATAAAACATAATTTAGTAAATAGAATGGTAGATCACATAATGAGATGAAATGTTATTTGAAGAAATCTTTGATTCTTTATTTTCGATTTCATCATTCATCAACCTAGTCAAAGAGTACACTCATTTTAATAAAAAGAACATATGAAAATGAAAAACTGAAAACAAAATAAACATTCAAGTATTGTTGGTGTGTGTAGTGCAATTAGAGAAGAGAAGAGATGAGATTGGGACTTTGAAACATAGGACAAAAAGGAACTCATTATACTACATTAGGGATTTGGGTTTGATGCTGGTGTCTGGTAGAATGCAGCAGTCTACATTGGCATTATCGTTTCTTCTTGTTTTCCTATACGTCTTTATGTGCAATAAACCTAAAAAGTGATTATTTAACTGATTAGCAGGTGTATTACTTTTTCATCCTCTTATTTACCCCTTTTAGCCAGGAACAGAGTGAAGCAAAATCAATAGCTAAACATCAAAAAATGGCAACGAGCCTCACAAACAGGGCATTGGTTACTAATCAAACCCTAAGCTTATTCAGATTTTCTTTCAACTTCTTCAAAAGCTTCAGCACTTCTTCACCTGCTGCTACTAATGCCTCTTCCACTTCTTCGGCTTCAAAAAAACCCAAACGAAGAAAGAAGAAGAACCTGTTTGAGGTCGCTCAATTTTTACCCAATTGGGGAATTGGTTACCACATGGCTAAATCTCATTGGGAAAGTGTTTCTTATGAGATCACCAAGATCAATCTCTACAAGGTCTCTCCTTTTCTTTGATTTACATATGGAATGAAATCAAATTAATTGCGTGCATTTCTGGTGATATGAGAAGTGGGGAAAGCTCAAATGTAGGACATTTATATTATGTCGTTATCATTATAATGTTAGCATTAAGGGTTTATATTCTATTGATTTCTTAGTCTTTGTTGTTTAGTTTTGAAGGATTTTCGGCTAAAATAGACTAGTGAGTGGTCGGATGGCCATAAAAGATGGAGGCTTTTTATAAAAAGAAAATTGTTGAATGGTTTAGGGTTTAATGCTGTTTGTATGTTGCAGGATGGTAGGCATGGAAAAGCGTGGGGGATTGCTTACAAAGACGGTCAGTGGCTACTTTGCTACTTTTCTATTCCCTTGTTTGTTATTTTATGTTGTTGTTAATAAAAAGACTTAAACTGCAAGACCTGTCCTTGTGCTGCATTTGTCTCTTCAGTTGATTGGAAGTCCAGTAATGTGGATATTAAGGGATTCTCTAATAGTATTACAATTGATTAGTGCGGAAAGATGTGATATCAACAAACTCTAGATTCAATGGGTTGGGAATTGTAAATTTGCTTTACTCAGTTCATGCAATAATAGGTTCTAAAAAATTAGGCTTTGACTTATTTGGTCAAGATAATGATCGTGTCATTGATCTTCTGTTTCTAAATGGAACCATATCAAACATTTAAGGGAATATCGCTGTGAAGTTGAGAGAAACTCATCCATGATATATCAGTATCATGCCACTGGCTGCTCTTTTTCATTTAAAAAACTAATGGCTGCTCTGGTAAGGACCAATGTTAGTTTGGGCAAGTGTATGAAAGCATTGGGCCAGTGACTTCATCTCTTAGGATTTCTTTAGACCTTGAAAGGATCTGGATAAAGACCTCAAGAATCAAAAATCAAAAGAGTTGTCTGTGCTGGTTGATATTGGAGTTAATACACATTCATATCCTACGTAATTAAAGTTATGTCTTCTTTAATCTTAGAGATACCGTTTTCCAAATTTAGTTGACCACGAAAATCACTTTGCACAGTGTGGATGAGACTTTTTCAATTGATAATCTTTTTTTTTTTTTTTTTTTTGCCTTCTGTCTGTTTGTCTCAGATGTATACTTCTTTCTTGATCACATGGCATCACCTCTTCTGATTTTGAACATATATGATACCCAAGGTTAGGGGTGATCATTCAATCTGTCCAGTCAATTTGGATGAAATTTTTAATCGAATTGAATTAATTGAAATTTTTTTTTTTTTTTTTTGAATTAACTGAATTTAAACAAATTAAATTGGCTGAATTAATTTTTGCATTAACCATGTTGAGCCAAATTGGTCAATTTAACCGAATTGGCCGAACCATTTTACTATCATTGAATCACCTATGCCTAATATTTGCTTTCTAACTTGGTTAATTCAGTTAGTTTCAGTTTTAACTGAACCATAACCGATCGCGGAACAAATCCAAATTTATCCTCGGAACTGAAAACCAATTTCCGATTCACCAAACCGAATATGCCGAATTAACCAAATTAGCCGAACCATTTACATTCCCCTACCCAAGGTAGCATGGAGATTATGTTGTTCATAAGAGTCTTGTTCTCAAGTTGTATGCCATTTATGTCCGGTGGTAGCAATCTCTTTAAGAATTATAGCTATGAAATTAATGCTTTTTAATTGTAATTTTCGATTGTTTGACTTGAACAGTAGAATTTCTAAGGTCAGTATAGTAGCAGGGTTTAGATGGGATTATTGGATTCTTGAAAGCTGAATTGAAGAAAGTATCCCCAATCTCTTCCCCGGTAAGAAAGGGAGAAAAGCCTTTTCAAATCAGAATCTGACTCGTTTAGGATTTAGTATTGGTAGTCTTGTATCTTCTCTCAAGTTTAATATTTATAGCATGGAAGAGCTAGTAGTCAAAATCTTTCCTCTTGTTTGAATTAAGTTGTTCTAATATATGGCAAACTTAATCTGATTAATACTTAGTACAGGACTTCCAGCCGCAGATGCTCCCAAGAAGATAAGTGGAGTTCATAAGCGTTGCTGGAGATACATTCCAAGCTTAACAAACTTGTCGGAGAGCAAGGTAACCTCATCGAACTCTACAGAAACTGCACCATAAGCCTGAAGTTCAGGCAAATCGACACATCTTCCTTTTTAGCGAGGACGGACCAATCAAATCCTGTGTCTTTCTTTTTCCCCGGATTGATCAAGAGTTGCATTTGATTCAAACTGAAAGTATGTTTAGCACTCCTTTATGAGCTTGTGTTCTGGATGCTTGATGCTTTTTTAGGTCACCTTCAGTATGCACGGTCACGGTATCGAAAGAGCATTCTCTCTTATTATATATCTCATTATATTATAAGCGATGCTCGTTTGTACTGAAATTCTTAGTTTCTGATCTTAGGCTGCATGTTAGATCCATTGTCGATATTTTTTGGAGAAAATGAGCAGCTTTAATCCATAGATTATATTTTGATTATATTTTGTTTTTGTAGGAACGTTATATCTTTTCATTTTTCTTTTTGGAGAAGGTTAATAATGTTATCTTGATTTATGATATTTCTTTTTATAGTAGCATTGACTTTGTCAATTTATGATCTTATAAAGCTCTATATGAAGAAAGTTGAATCTTGAAAATTAACAAGTGGGCAGTATCTCTTAATTTCCATGATTCCATCTTCACTTAGATGTAAAATAATATATGAATATCGAGTTAGTGGCCTGCCCATTATAAAGGTCAGCAAATTATTTGGTTGATAAAAAAATCAAATCGAACCAATTCAATTTCGGCAATTTGATTCGATTTGATTTTGAGTTTTTCTGAAATTCAGTTAGAATTCAATTATGTATTGTTTTGGTAAAAAAAAATAAAAAATACATTTATATATAATGTTAATGTATGAAAAAATTTAAATATTGACTCTAAAATTACAAAGCTTTTGTTTGGATGAAAGTTTTTTGTTTTTTTTTTTCAAGGAAAATAGCTATGAAAAATATTTAGGTAAAAGATTTCCCTTATTTAGGGGAAAAAAAGGAAAATTTAGAAGTAAACTTTAGGAAAATTTAGAACTAATCTTTCACTTTTTTTTTTTTCACCTAGCCTGTATGTTCTGCATCTCTCCAATCTTGAGAGAAAAATAACGAAAAAATGTGAAAATATCATTTATTTTTATTGAATTGCTAAAATACTCCAAATTAATTATTAATCATTTCTTAAATACCCATTATTTAAGTGAGGATATACTTGCCTTTTTTTTTTTTTTACTCTAAAATTTTGTCATTCTCAAATAAAGGAAAATAAATTTTTCCTTCATTATAGCTAAACAAAAGAGTAAAAAAAATTGGTAATAATCATCGAATTTGTATCTTTCCCCTTTTTATTTGTTTTTTTTAAATAATCTTGTACTTTTTTTTAATACAAATTTGAGTTATTATTGTTTAAATATTAAGATTTATTATTGTCCATGTCTTGAAATTTTATTCTGAAATCTAATGCTGAATTATTATTGTCACTGATATCGTGATTTTATCCTAGGATATTTTGTTATTTGAACAGTTATGCAGAAAGAAGTACATATCTCTTCTTTAATAGAAAGAAAAAATTTGAAGATGATTAAATCAGACGTGTAGGAAGATCATTGAGTCAAATAGTGGGCATGAAATATTATGTTCTGTCAACTCAATAAAATACTTCAAATCAAGATTTTTTTTTTTTTATTCTTTGTATAAGAGGTTTATTATTACGCTTTCCATACAAAAATATAGATTTCATTTGTTTCAGTAAAATAACTTGTAGGAAAATATTTTTCACAATTTTTCGTTGTTTGAGGCATTCAGAAAAATAAGACAACGGAAATATTTTTCTGGTGAAAGAAAGATTAATTCATTTTTAAGGAAAATAATTTTCTATTTTCAATGGAGTAAAACATTTTTCGGATATTGACAAATTTATTATAATCTTATAAAATTCATATTTTTTAATTTATTAATCCATCACCACAGTAACTGTTTACTACTGGCCACCACCATCGGCGACTTTCATAATTTACCTTTTTTTTGCATTCTTCTTATATTTAATAATAAAATTTTTAAAATACGAAATTTCTATTATTATTAATATTTTTATGGTCTTATGAGTTAAAAATTTTAATATTTTTAACTAATTTTCAATATCGCAACCAAACAATAGAAAATAAATCATTTGAAAAATATTTTCAAGAAAAATATAAATTATTTTTCACAAAAACAAATAGAACCATAGAAATATATTGATTTGTATCTCATATAATTTATACATTTTTCTATTAATGAAATTTCTAATTTGATTTTTTTTAAAAAAATAATTATAAAAAGAAAATTGACAGTTTCTTGTTATTTTCCTCAATTCTTTTCTTCCTCCATTGTTTTTCTTTCTTTCCTTTCCAAACAAAACCAAAAGGAGACATCATGATTATTATTAATATTTAATAATGTTGGCATGATATTGAATATGTTTCTTTTTTTTTTTTTTTATGTTGAATAGGATGATAAAGGAAACAAAAGGATTGGATGAGAAATAAAGTTGGTGATAACTAATTTTGGTCATCGACATTGCACCAACTATTTATCTAATGTCACCAAAGGCCCCAACTGCCATTACCTATCCCACACGAAAGCCAAACCAAAATTACACTCTTGCCATCAGACGTAAACCAAGCTGATATTTGTAAAACGCCCTTCTCAAAATTACCAATGTATCCTTCACTTGTCCATTCAAGTACTTTGTCACGTACTCCGTGTCTGAATTACATGCAAATATCCAATAAATTAAATAATAATAAATAGAATAAATGGGAGTTTGAATGACAGGATTAATACATTGACCGAGTTTTGTTGCAATTTATTTGATTTTTATATTAATTTCATCATGAATTTTAATCTTTTATTGTAATTTAACTCTAATTTGATCGTTATATTAATTTCACCTTGAACTTTGACATTTTATTGTAATAACACTTTAAATTATAGTTTGGATTTAAATTGTAAATAAATAATAGATTCACTCTCGACTTTAGACGTGGATTAACTTAATACGTTTATATAGATAAGAGAGTTTGGATTAATAGTAAGAACAATCTTTATTATTATTTTTAATATTTTTAAATTCTTTCTTTTATTGATAATAAGTGATATTTAAAAATTAATTATTTGATACATGAACTTTTTAAAAAAAATATTAAAATATAATTATTATTATAGTTTGATTTTAATATAAATTTAAATTATAAAATCTACAACAAAGCTATTATCAATTTATTTGACTCATAAACTATAAGAAATTGTTACATTTTTCTTATCAAAATAGAATATAAGATATAATTATATTCTAATTAAAAAAACATTCATGTATCAATAAATTAATTTTCAAAATATTATTTATTATCGATTAAAGAAATAATTGAAAAATATTAAAAATAATAATAGAGATTGTCCTTACTGTTAACCCAAACTCCTTTACTCACACAAATGTATTAAGTTAATTCAAGCTCCAAGGTCAAGAGTGAACCTATTTTTTATTTACAATTTAAGTCCTAACTATAAATTAAGGTGCTATTGCAATAAAATGTAAAAGTTTATTGTATAAAGATAAAATTGGAGTGAAATTGCAACAAAAGATTAGAGTACAGAGTGATATTAGCATAAAGGTCAGATCAGAGTGAAAATTGCAATAAAATCTAAAAAACGTTGAGGGTGAAACAATATGTTAAGCCTTGAATGATATTTAGTTTAATTTAAATCGAAGTAAATCAATATAAACTTATAAATTAAAAACCTCTTAAGAAAAAAATTAAATAGTATTTATTCTGTAAAAAAAAAAAAACTGATGGAGTTATGATAAAGTCATAGTTAATAAAAATTAATTAAATAATATAATTACATTAACAAATAGAACTAAATATCAATTTCATTTCACTAAAATTTATTTCATTAAAATTAAATATTCTTATAATTCATTAAGATATTAACAAAACTCCTTCATTCAATGAATAATTATAAAGGTAATCACGAGAAAAATAATTATTTATACGTATAAATTTAAAAACTTTACAAACATTTTGAAATATCTAAAAAAGAAATAACAAGCAAATAAAATGGGACAGATGGGGTAATATTGTGTATATGTATGAGTGCTAATCAGCTTAATATATTACAAAAATTTTTTTCCTATACAATCATGTATTTATAACATTTACAGAATTGGGTAGATCTTTGAATTGAATTAGTGATCGTTTTGATTTGTCCAATATTGCTAAAAGCATTAAAAAACATCATAACTTTTTTTTTTTTTTGGAGTGCCTTTAAAGCTAAAAAATATAGAAATGACATAAATTTCAAACTAAAATGGACTTTATCCAACCAATTCTTGGATTTGTACTCTATTTAACCGATCTAACTAACTGGATGGTTTGGTCCAATTCTCAAAAATAGTAACTAACTAACTTTGGCCCTAAGATGGAGTTAATATAAATCAATTAGTTGGTAGAAATAATTTGTCATTCTATGCATATTTTTAGGCTTCAGCTTTGATACAGAGAGCATTTAAATTTTTTTTTTTTTGCCTTGTTTGATAATTTTAGTCCTTGTAGTAATTATGTCCCACTGGCTGTGAGTAGTTGTTGATATAGTGGTTACAGGACAAGTTTCAATAGAAATAATTATTTAATTAACTGTTAAATTCAATTAATTATTGTCAATCACTAAACGTTATTGAGTAATATTTTGTAAAATATTACTATTTTAACCTGAAAATGCTACCATAAATATTACGTTATTCAACAATATAATTAATAGAGATAATATTTTAAACGCTAAATGCTATTTTAAAAATTATCTTTAAACCAACAATATAACTAACCCCTTCCAATTATTGCATTGGCAGGCAGACATTCAACTATCAACTACTATTTCTCTTACATACAATTCATATTCTATATTATTGTTGGTGTTGGTTTACTTACCAATTGAAGTATTAACTATAAAATCACTTTGGGGAATGTTTTTTTTTTTTTTTCCGAGATATTTCTTACAATGTATATTTTTACAATTAAATAGAGTAATAATTACATAATTATAAACGCTATTATAATTATGAGTCCAGTAAAACAGAATAGGAATAACCTTCCTTTAAATTCACCAATTTGAAAATGTACATTAATACTTAAAATTTAAAATTTTTAATAATTAATAATAGAATTTAGATGCGAATCTAATTGGGAATAAAGCATTTACTATTCTTTTTTTGAAGATGGAATAAAGTATTTACTATTCAAGAAAAAGATAAAGCTATCGCATATTATCATTTCAATTGTATATATATATATAAAGTGGAGCCCCGAAAAAAATCAAGTACCCTAATCAATAATAGCTCACTCGATCATTATATTTCACGTGGAAATAATTAACATTGTAAAAGAAATTAACTTATAAACTAATTGATATTAAACTACTCTAATAATTTCTCATCAACCCACTTAATTATAAAAATGGATTTCAAAAGGAACCTAACAATTACATAAAAGTGATATAAACTCGATTTTTATGTAAACAGAATTCATCGGCCATTAAATTTTAAAATTTATTAAAATAAATACTAATATTAATGTATTCGACTTCTCTCATTTTTAAGCTTATAATAACCAAACTCTTAATAATTTAATATGATATAATCTTTAGTACTCCCTTCATCCCATTTTGTTTACTTGTTATTCCTTTTTTGAATGTTCCAAAATGTTTGAAAAGTTTCTAAATTTATACTCATTTTGTCCCAAAATATAAGTATTTTTGGTTTGTTATTTTGTCCCAAAATATAAGTCGTTTTGTATATTTCAAAAAATAATAAATTATATTTTTTCAATATTGTCCTTGTTTACACTAAATATAATAAGTATTTCACAAGCAACTATTGGTTTTGAAATAAAAGATAATTTTGAGATAAAAGAGAGTATATTTAAGCAATTATTCTTCTCATAGTAACTCTTATGATTGTTTATTAAATGAATAAGTTTTATTAATATATTAATGAGTTAAGGGTAAAAAATGACAAAATAATTTTTGTTGTCTAAATTCTAAATATGCGTGTTTTGTTAAACCATACAAATAAAATAGGATGGAGGGTGCAAACAAAATGGAACGGAGGGAGTAAAATTTTATATGGCAAAAAACACATGCCCTCATTAGATAATTTAAAAAAGTATAGTATGTAAATGGGAGCCAGATCAGTCAACTTTTACAATTGGATTTGTATGTTTTGTGGAGTGGGAAGATGAAAAAACCCATTTTCTTCAATGGTGGTCTAATTCATGAAATTGGTACTTCTTTTTTATCTTCTAACTTTGGTTTCTTTGTCATGGTTAGTGGAGAAGAAGTCATAGTTCCAATATGGTTGTCCACACGATAGAAAAAGGATTTTCCTTTTATTGAGTGTCTTATATTCAATAAGATTGAGATGTCCCCACAAAAAGGTTATGTTAATGAATTATTGTTTTGATGTGAAATAAAGTAGGCAAATGTTTGAAGTGGTTCTAGCTAATTCTTGGTTTGGTTCGATGGTCAACTAGAGACTAACTTCACCTGCTAAAAGTTATTTATTTTCTTTCTTTTTCTAAAAAATAAAAGTTCATTGAGGATAACCCATAATCGGTAAGAAATAATTTAATTATTAAAAGTGGAGATCAAGGGATAGCATCTGGGACCAGAAAGTCCCAACACGTTACTCCTTGCAGCTAGATTAAGGAATTATTTACATAATAATTTAATTATTAACAGTGAAAATAATTTTGAAAATTTAATTAATTATATTAAAATAATAAATTAAATATTTTTTATTTTATATTTATGATTTATTATAAGTGATTATTTATTTATTTAAAATATTATCGTATTATATTTATTTAATATGATATATTCGAGGAGAATATAATTAATTTGAATCTTCAAAATAAATAGTACTTAAAAAAGTAAAGTACTTGAGACCGGATCAAAGGTAGTTTCGACGGCTGCCGCGTCTGCAAAAGACGATATCCATAACATGCAATAAGCAATCATGTGTCGTCTCCTCTGTGCGAATTCCCATAACACCCTTGATGGTGATATAGTATGTAATTTAAAACGTTTATAATTATAATTCCCAAAACACCCTTTATAGTGATTTAAAAACATTTCACAAGCCCTCAAACTTATCCAGTCTTCAACAAGAATTTTACATGCATTCGTCTCGTAACAATTAATTTTAATTTTGAAAAAGGAATAACACGTGGGTCACGTGCCTTCAAAGACAAGATTTATTTTAAAAGAATTGAGATTTTTATTTCCATTCCACCGGAAAAAAACCATTTTTATACTTTTCCGACATAATTTTTTATTTATTTATTTTATTCATTTCTGATAAAATTTAGTCTTCTGCAAAAAAGAAAAAAAAAGTAAAAGAAAATAATTATATCTCTTAAATAATACTCTATCCGTTTTACTTTAATAGCGATATTTATTTTTTCACAAGAATTAAAAAATATTAAAACACATTGATTTTTTTAAAAATATAGTGCAAAGCCTAAATTTTCCTTCTTTTAATTACAAATTCCTCAATTTTTTTACACTGCAAAACACCTAATAAATATGTAAAAAATTAGAAAAAAATCAATACACCATTAAAATCCTAAATAAACACTTAAATTAAACGAGTTAAAATTTACATTTGTTACTATTAAAATGGAACGGAGGGAGTATATTATTTTCTTATTAAGAAAGTAATGGTAGTGCACCAGATATGCGTAGTTCTATTATGCATATTTATTGTTTGGTTTGATTTGATATAAATAGTTTGTGATATAAATAGTTTATACAAACCAATAATAATGGCTTATAAAAATTTAAATTCAACTTAATCATCGAAGTACGAATAGAAATGATACAGATATTTTAGGGTATCCGTTCCACTCCGATCCGTTTAATGATAATACATATAGTTATAAATGAGTTTTAGACGAGTACGGGTAGGATCTTTGGATACTTGCTATAATAAATGATTTTGGTCATGGGTAACCGCGGGTACCCTGCCAATTTATTAATAAAAAATGCATTTGAAATAAATTTGAGTTTGGATAGATACCCTATTCGTTTAAAGGGTACTTTAAATGGGTTATGGATAGATACTCTACTCGTTTAAACATAGTTCAATGTGTGGATACAGGTGGTGAAATTTTAAATGGTTTTGAATACGGATACTTAAATAGTTATTTAAAGGGGTTTGAGATAGATACCGATAGTAAAATTTTAAACAAATACAGTTACAAATATAATTTAGATTTGTCAATTCGACCCAGTTTGAAAAATAATTATTGTTACATAAATAGTTTTAATTTAACAAATACTTGAATAAAGAAATATTTATCCACTTATCAGTATGTTTGATATATATGTAAAGTTTTGAGTATATAAATTAAGTTATTTAATATAATAAATGACTTATTAAAAAAATAATAATTTGGTTAATTTTTTTAGTGTCAACCACCAGTATTCCGGGATTGTCTAATCCGACTTTGGGCTTAGTCACAGAATGTATTTAGTGGGAATCGAATTCGAGAGTTCTTTTCACATGCCCAGTCGGAGCCACAGCCTGTAGATAATTTTTTGAGAACTTAAAATTATACACGTTGTTCCATTTTAATAGCAATATATCAAAATTTTACTTCTCAGTGTTTAGTTAGGATTTAAAGAGGATATTAATATATATTTTTTAATTTTAGACATATTTATTACGTGTAATTTATTTTTATATTTACATTTTTTTTCTTTTTTATCATTATTTTAATTGTAGTTAAATTAAAATTTTAACTACACATATAATTATACAGATGTCAAAAAAAAAATTTTGACTACACATATAACTAAAAAATTTTCATTAGATCAAAGAATGAAAAATGAAATAGAAGTATTACTCTAATAGTGATGCTTTAATATGAGATGAAATTAGTATAGGTTTTGTAGCATAGAGAGTCTATTGGATTAGGATTGTGCAAGATTTTAAAAGAATTATTGAGTTTGATGGAATTAAAAGATTTTCTAAAATTTTCAACGATTCCACTAGAATTTACATAGAGTTTTATGAAATTGATGAGACTTTTTTATAGATTTTAATTAACTTTGATAGAATTACAATGATTTTTATATCTAATAAAAATTAATTTAAGGACCTAGTTGAACAAATTAAAAGGTTTTGGAGCCCAATTCAAAAATTGAAAAATAATGAGGGATCAATAAGTAAAATGCATCATCTTCTCCAAAATCTTTTTTTTTTCTTCATTAAAACCTTAGCCCCGACGACAGTGAAAGGCTTGCAATAGCCAACGTCTCCTGTGCTCCCAGAACAGCCACAATGTGATCAGAAGACCACAGGCTTCTCGCCCCTTGATTGAACGACTACCGTCTTGTCGGAAAATCGCAGATTTATATATATATAAATTTAAAACCAAAAATCAACGACCACCGTTAGCCAGGACCTACACCAATTGCCAGAGCTCATGCAAAGAGGCAGCGCACATCAAGACAGGCCCGATGCATGGCCTGTCACTTACGGCTCATGGAGCCTAGCAGTCAGACATAACAATGACAGATTATACTCTTTAGTTCCTCGACTATTTCAAAGCTTTTTCATTTTTTATTTGATTAAATCATTATCTAATTGCAATCAACCCATAAAAATTTCAAAAAATAATCAAATTAATTCAGAAAATTTGCAGCAACATTAATATTAATTTTGAACAAAATATCAAATTCTCCGCACATGAATTAATTTAAAACTAATCCAATAATTAATACATTATTTTACATCTTAAAGGGTAGGAATAGAAGTGCTACAAGTATTTTAGGGTATCTGTTCCGCTCCGATCCATTCCATTTAAAGAGGATGGGTAATTATAAATGGGTTTGGAACAGAAATGGATAGTGAAATTACTACCTGTAACGAATATAAGTAGTAAAATTAATACCCATAATAACACGTGTATAGATATTTGGATACCCGCTACCTGTTAACTGCTATATTAAATAGGTTCGGTAGTAGATACTCGGGAGTATCTTATCTATTATTACTAAAAATATAATTTAAATAAGTTTGAATTTGGATAGTTTAAGATTCATGGGTACGCTACCCATTTAAGAAGTACTTTAAATGAGTTTTGGACATATAAGGATAATAAAATTTAAACGAGTTTGTATACGAGTACTTAAATTGAGTATTTGAATGGGTTTAGAATGGATACAAGTAGTAAAATTTTAAACGGATAAGTCATTTGTTAGATTTTAAAAGATTTTTGAAATCTTTGAATTAGAGAATGTATTTGTGAATGACTTTTTTATTCATACCTAGCACTTTAAAATCCAATGAAATTAGTAATTTTATAAAATCCTTCCAAATTTGTAAGTTTTTAAATACCATCAAATTTGTATAGATTTTTAAAAATTCATAATTGAATACCATAAGATTTTTATAGATTTTATAAAAGTCTGAATCGAATACCACAAGATTTTAATATACTCCAAAAAAATATAGATTGAATACTATTGAAATTTTAAAATCTTTTAAAATCTAATAGAGTCTTGATCCAATACACCCTCCTAAATGGAGAGTTTTTAATTTTAAGAAGAGAAATTTATGCATTCTACTACATATTTTTATAAAAATCAATATATTTCAATCATTTTTTAAATTGAAATGTTACTATTAAAATAAAACGGATAGACTAATAGATAATATCATAATAAACAAAGATTTCAATATCCTCCTCAGGCCATCCATATAATCTTGTAAAATGAAATTTTCTATTAATAATTAGATCAATATGACGTAACCATGAACTCAGTACTGAATATCAATGTCATTATTCCATTACAATTATTTTACTCAAAACCCAAAAATTAAAAAAAAAAAACTTCTCTTTAAAGAAAATGGAAAATGTTTTTTGTTATATCTTTCCTAGGAAATGAAAAAATTCATAAATTTATATACTAAAAAATTGGTAGAAAACATAAATTCAAAGTATCGCATTAGAATGAAATTCAAGTTAATGCTAGATTAATGGAGTCAATAGAAGGAATGATAGCATTTATTGTTTGTGAGAAGAAAGAGAAATTAATTGAGTTAGATAATTAATAATGTGAGAGAATTAATAAAAGTAGATAATTAATAATATTAGTACAAGTGGATAATTAGAGAATTAATATAAGGATAATTTAGTAAATTACCTTTATTTTTAAAAACTAAGGTGTTTCAATCATTTACTTAATTCAGATATTCCATAATGAAATTGCTACGAGAATTCAGATACATGGAACGGATCAGAACGGATTGAGTTGAAAATTAATCAGGATTTTCCATAGTGTTATTAAATTATTTTTCACCAAAAAATATAAAATTACTATATTCATCAATTACAATTAAATAAAATTCATCAATAGAAATTGGAATTAAAAAAAAGAATAAGTTAAATAATTAATTTAATCATTGATGATCTACTACTAAAGTATAAAATAGAAGATTTGTTAGTTGTTACTTTCTAGTTAATAAAAGCATATAAATAATTAGCCTAATATATAATTTTGCCCCTGAACTACTGCCGTTTCACCTAGTGGCCCCTCGAACTTTGCAAGGGTTCTATTGTGAGCTTATACTAACAAATCTTTTAATAACCATGTCTCCTTGCCAAAATGTAAGAAGCAATTGAAGCATACATGACAATGACGTAGGCCGAGTAATAACACATGCAATGCACATAGAACAAAAATATTGAATGAATAAAAATAAATAAAAGTAAATTTAACAAAATGATGACTGGAAAAAAATAAATAAAATGATGTTAATCAAGGAACATTCCTCGTTTTGTTAATCTGTTTTCTTCTTCTTCTTTTTTTTTTTTTTTTTTTTTTGGAGATCATTCGTCAATTTGCTTTCTTTCACTGTGCATGGAGAACAGCATAGAACTGGGTGAGGCAAAGCAAGAAGCGAGTCAAAGACCAGATAACTCATAACTATAGGCTTTTTGCTATTGATCTATAGAGCAAGCCGAAGAGATGTTATTATGGTAGGGAGATGGGACTGAGTTGGTAAAAAGGAAAGAGGAATGAGACTCTTTGAAGCGATTCAATCCAATTGCTAGGTTTTAGATTGATTCTGAGTTAGAACAACCACACTGTCATCTTCGGCATCGTTGTAGGAATCTTCGCTCTGATTTTTTGTCAGTAAGTCTTGCTCATGCTTTTGTTCTTGACGTTAATGGTTCTTCTTTGGGCTTTGAGGGTTATGTACAAGGGTCATAGCCCGTAGAGAGAGTTTTTAATCTAACGGCACTGAGAAGCCACGTTGGACATGCACATGGTGAACAGAATCAATGTTCACTCTCCCAAACACTATTGAATGCACCATCTCCTTAATCTACACGACGGACATGGTTAGCGAAGGATTTATTAATACATGATCACAGTAGAACCCCCTACAAAGTTTAGGAAGCCACTAGGAGACACATTGATAATTCAAAGGCAAAATTATCATTAGGCCAAAAATAAGTCAAAAACTATATACAATTTACCTTTATTGCATATTTTATGATTTTAACTCATCACTGATTTTAATTTTGAATATTTACTTGATTTAATCATGAATATCATTTAAAAAATAAATAATGATTACATTCAATATAACCAGTAATTCAATAATCAGATTAATTATATTTATGCTCCATTTGGTATAAATGATTCAAAATGTGGAATTCATTTTATAAATGAATTCAAGACAAAATTCAATTATAAATGAGTTTCTCATGTTTGGAATAAATTCAAAAATTAAAAATTTATTTGTTTTTATTCATAAAATATCCTTGGCATAATAATTTTAGAATACTAAGAGAATGAATAGTTTTGTCATAAAGTTTTGAGTTGATTAAGCTTGTGGAATTAATTTGGAAAATTCATCTTTTTTGGTTGAATTTGGTTTATTTATATTCAAATCCATAGAATTGAATTTGTACAATTTAATTCTTCATTTTTTAGATACCAAACAAAAAAAAAAAGGATTTATAAATAAATTATACAAAATTTTGTGGGAATTCATTTATTTTAACAAGAAAGTTAATGTTTTCTATTAATTTTCCTTTTTGTTAATAGAAAAAAATTATTCAAAAAGATTTACTCAACATGTAGTAAAATAATAAAAGAAATATCTATATAGAAAAACATATTTAATCAATTAATTAATTTTATATTTTAAAAAATGCATATTATATTTTTCATATTATTATTACCTTAACAACTCATTGGTGTAAAAAAAAAACTAAAAAATAAAAAGGATGAAAGTGATTTTCATGGACATGATTTGAAATTCATAGAAAAAGAGAAAAAAAAACATAAATATTTGAATTTTGGGACGGAATGAAATTTAGATTGATATGATTTTAATCAAAAATTAGTCTTATCTCAAAATTATTTTTAGAACCATATTCGAATAAAATTATTAAATTAATATCAAATTTTTTTAAAATGAAAAATGTGGGATGGTTTTGAAAAACGGATTGAGCGGTCCGTGCACACTTCTATTCAGGATAAATCTAACTAAAAGGGTCTTTTACTATTTACGTGAAAAGTTAAGAGAGGTTCGAACGAAACGGGACAGCTCCGACACATTGTGTAACAATATTCTTACTGCTTAAGCTTAAGACGCACATGGCACGAATTTGTAGTACAAATTCACCAACTCTGCAAGTACAAAGGGCAATAATGTAATTGCGCGCAAGCCCCCTCCTAATCGTCCACCAGCAAATTTCAAGTTAAAAAATTGCCGACTCTCGCTAATTTTCTCCCTCGAAAGCCTCTCTCTCTCTCTCTCTTCCTAGAATCTCTGTGTCTATCTAACTTTCTTCTTTCCTTTTTCTTTTTCTTTTTTTTTTCTTTTTAAATTAAAATTTAATTTTCTCTTCTTCTTCGGTCAGAGATTGTGCCTTGTCTCTTGCTCGGTGGTAAGAATGTCGCCGAGCTTAAGAGACCTGCAGCTGACTCCGGTCGCTGGTGGCCGGAAATCTCGGCCGGCGATTGTGGCTGAAGACGATGCCGGTGACTTGGAGGATGTGAGACTTCTTGATTCTTTTGAGGATTCTAATGATTCCCATACAATTACGATTGATGATGAAGAGGGCATGAGGAGAATTCAGGTCAGAGTAACAGGAATGACCTGTGCTGCTTGTTCTAATTCTGTGGAATCAGCTCTCCAGAGCGTTAATGGTGTTTTGAGAGCCTCCGTCGCGTTGCTTCAAAATAAGGCTGATGTGGTCTTTGACCCGTCCTTGGTCAAGGTTGGTGATGGTACTTGACTTTTTTTCCCCCCTTTTTGATTGGATAAAATCTTTTCTATTTGCTTTTTGATGGTTTAGATTGGATTCTGTGCATTGGGAAAATAATTGGTATTTTAGTTTTTGGAAATTTGAGCTATGTATCTTGTTTTCAGTGTTTTTTGATCATTGGAGTTCTTTTGTACATGTGTCTTCAATCTTCTGTTTCATTTGGTGCATTCGCTAATATTTGGTGAAATAGGTAACTAAGTTGATTAAAGAATAGCTTTTTTGATGTTCTGAACAGTGGTAGACTCATGTTTTTGGATATCCAGCAACCATATTTTCTGATTTCTCTGCATTTATTCACATGTGAGTTTCTAACTATGTGATTCTATTCTATGTTGCTTAGTTGTTATCATATGGGTTATAACTGAATTATTAGCTTGTGCTGACTTTGGAAAGGAGCTGAATGCGTTCTTTTGATGTTGAAGCTCTGAACTGGTTATGTTTCTGTATTTCCAGTTCAAATATTTGAAATATTAGTGGAATAGTTTGGGTCTGAGTCACGCATTTATCATGGATCAATGAATGTGATCATGAAGATAAATATATTGAGAAATTTGTTTATCATAATACAACTACTGAGTTTTGGCGGTGGTAAAGAAAGCAAAATGAATGGCTTTCTTACACAGTGTTAAAGTCTTGCGTTGACATTAGTATAAAGATGTTGGTTAAAGCTTTCTTGAACATAATCGCATGCTGAAGGTTTGTTATAGAATTTTGGTTCTTGAATTACTTTTTCATTTGGCTTGGCTGGGGCTTCTTGTATGATTGCTTGTCTAGTAAATTGAATTGAATCCGGAAGTTCTCTTGGAAATGGTTAAGAAAAAAGTTATTTCTGCTTTTGTCTGGATTGGTACTTGTGTTGGTTACAAGTTCTCAATTAATTTTGATATGTTATTTTTATTAATTAATTTCAAGTATCTGGGCATGTATTGATAACCGTGATATGGAAGTTGGCTAGATTGCAGATTCTACGAAACATTTATATGATTGTAAGAAATTTATTTGCATACTTGTCTTCTTCATTTCAGCACCAATAAATTGCTTGGCTAATAATTTTGCATCTCTTTACTGTTTTTTTTGCAGTTTTGTATTTATACATCTGAAATTTGTGCTAATGTAGGATGATGACATCAAGAATGCAATTGAAGACGCAGGCTTCGAAGCTGAGATTCTATCTGAACCCAGTACATTTAAAACAAAGCTAAATAAAACCCTTTTGGGGCATTTTACAATAGGAGGTATGACGTGTGCTGCCTGCGTGAACTCTGTTGAAGGTATTTTAAGAGATCTTCCTGGTGTTAGAAGAGCTGTAGTTGCATTGGCTACTTCGTTGGGTGAAGTTGAGTATGATCCTACTGTAATTAGTAAAGATGATATAGTGAATGCAATTGAAGATGCTGGCTTTGATGCTTCACTTGTACAGAGTAATCAGCAGGATAAAATCATACTAGGAGTTGCTGGGATATTCACTGAGATGGATGCACAAGTTTTGGAAGGAATAATTAGCACTTTAACAGGTGTGCGGCAATTCCGTTACAATAGGATGTCTAATGAACTAGAAGTTCATTTTGATCCTGAAGTCATCAGTTCTAGATCTTTGGTGGATGGGATTGAGGAGGGAAGCAGTGGGAGGTTTAAATTACATGTTATGCATCCTTATGCAAGGATGACTTCTAAGGATGTTGAAGAAACATCCACTATGTTTCGACTTTTCATTTCAAGTTTGTCTCTCAGCGTGAGTTTTTTTCCTGACATGCTTATGGTTTTGAACTCATATATGTTTCATTCCACTGTTTTTTGTCATTTTTATAAATTATTTTGTTTCTTGACATTCAGTTTATTGCATTTTTTCTCAGTTCTTTTCTCCTTTTAATTTTTGTCTGTGCATGATTATCTTTAAATGCTGATTTTCACACAAATACATGGATTTGATTGTGTTTTGTATTACTTTATGTCTGATTTTGCCTGTTCATAATTACACTTACTATCTTCGCTGAAAACCTTCTTTAAGAGGCATATCCTCTACTACCTTCTATTTAAAGACATGAGATTCCTTGTATGTAGATCTTTAGAAAAATTTATTATTCTCCCCAGAATATGAGAAGCACCTATAACATGCCGTTTGGTTATTATTTTTGTATTATTCTATTAATTATTGGTAAATTGGATCCAGATTCCTGTCTTTTTCATACGAGTTATATGTCCTCATATCCCACTTCTATATTCGTTGCTTCTTTGGCGATGTGGGCCATTTCTTGTTGATGATTGGTTGAAGTGGGCGTTGGTGAGTGTGGTTCAATTTGTAATTGGGAAGCGTTTCTATGTAGCAGCTGGCAGAGCACTTCGAAATGGTTCAACCAACATGGATGTTTTAGTTGCACTAGGGACTTCAGCCTCGTACTTCTACTCAGTCTGTGCACTACTATATGGTGCAGCCACTGGATTCTGGTCTCCAACTTACTTTGAAACTAGTTCCATGTTGATAACATTTGTACTGTTGGGTAAGTATTTGGAGTGTCTTGCAAAGGGGAAGACATCAGATGCCATAAAGAAGTTAGTAGAACTTGCACCAGCAACAGCACTGCTGGTTGTCAAAGACAAAGGTAGTTTTCAATTCTTTTTCTTTTCTGCTAGTAAGACTTACAATTTTTACCTGAACCTATGATAGGTATTCAACAGATGATAATATTTGGTTGGTTTTCTAGGTGGAAAATGCATTGCAGAAAGGGAAATAGATGCCTTGCTAATTCAGCCTGGTGACACATTAAAAGTTCTCCCAGGCACAAAAGTTCCTGCTGATGGTGTGGTTGTATGGGGTTCAAGTTATGTTAATGAAAGTATGGTAACTGGTGAATCTGCGCCTGTTTTGAAGGAGGCTGATTCATTGGTTATTGGAGGTACAATAAATTTGCATGGTGCTCTTCAAATACAAGCTACCAAAGTAGGATCTGATGCAGTTTTAAACCAGATAATTAGTTTGGTTGAGACAGCCCAAATGTCCAAGGCTCCAATTCAGAAATTTGCAGATTTTGTGAGTGTCATTTATGTTTGTGCTTTAATTGGCCCCAATGTTTTTAGTAACATATTCCTTGCGTTTGTTTTTAGTTGATAGAATGCAATTCTTGTTGCATTTACAGCCAAAAACTTAAATATGATTTTTATTTAGACTAGGTAAACGTTATCTTTTTCAGACATTTTCAACTATGGTTAAGATATTCATTGCAGTCATCTATTCTCATTGATATACTAATCCATACCCTTGAGTGAAATTTGTAGTATTTGTATTTTTTCCTAGCTCTGTCTATAAATTTTTTCTGTCAGATTGTTTCTATTCTTAGTTATGATTTGCCACCTTTTGTTACATTATTTTAGAACGGGGGATTACACGTCTGCTTAAGCCTGTTTCCAATCACACTGTCTTGGTGTTCGTTGTCTTATGTTTATAATCACATACTCTTTGTTTAAAAGAGCTTTCGATTACTTGATGTATCATCAATAATGGAGTGTTGCATACTTGGCCTTTTTTTTATTTACATGCCAGCTTTTCTTCTGTTGTTTGAATCCTCTGAATTTTTAAGTATGCTTATATCTGGGATGAAAATAATAGAGAGGGCAAAACTTCAGTTGAAATTATCAATAATTGAAACCGCCACGATTATGTATGTTTTGATTTTTGTATATGTGCTCCAGTTCTTTCTCTTCTCTTTGTCCTTTACTTCTGGTCTGAAATCTCTGATTGCTGAGGTTATGCATGCAGACTTATACTCCCTTCTTGTCTAATGTGCATCTTTTTGACTTGCAGGTGGCAAGCATTTTCGTTCCTACAGTTGTTGCCATGGCTTTGTTAACGTTGTTGGGTTGGTAAGTTCACAAGGCCTGTTTTGCTATATTGATACTGTTGCGGTACTTGTAATGTTAAAGTTTCTATATGTTTCTTCTGCGTGATTGTTGGTCATTACTGCTGCTAGGTATGTTGGTGGAACTATAGGAGCTTACCCAGATTATTGGCTTCCAGAAAATGGCAATTACTTTGTTTTTGCCCTCATGTTTGCAATTTCAGTTGTGGTAATTGCATGTCCATGTGCTCTTGGCTTAGCAACCCCAACTGCTGTCATGGTTGCAACTGGAGTTGGCGCTAACAATGGCGTGCTGATAAAAGGCGGAGATGCTTTGGAAAGGGCTCAGAAGATCAAGTATGTCATATTTGATAAAACAGGCACTCTAACCCAGGGGAAAGCCACTGTTACAACAGCAAAGATTTTCACTGGCATGGATCGTGGAGAATTCCTCAGATGGGTGGCTTCTGCAGAGGTGATTCCTTATGTACTAAGTAATATCCAAGTGTATGCATGCCTGCCTTCAACTGTTTGTCAACTGTGTGATGCCTATGCATGTATTTGCCCATACAGACCTCCTCTTGTTGCTTGTGGCCCCAAATCTTGTCCATCAATTTTTTCTGCTGTCTTATCTATCATTTCATAAATAAAATACAAGATGCTACAAGTTAGGCCTTTAATTTTTGGCTACAGGAAAAGAAACCACAAAATTAAAGCCAAGATATCTTGTTGTAATAATTGCATACTGGAGGTGTTGCCACTTTAAGTTTCTCCTTTTCATGGTATGCATCATAGTAGGATTTTACTGACTGATCCCTTTCCCTGTCCTTTTCTGTACATGGTGTAGGCTAGCAGTGAACATCCATTGGCAAAAGCAATATTGGAATATGCACGGCATTTCCATTTCTTTGATGAACCTTCTGCAACCAAGGATGACCAGAACAAGAGTAAAGATTCCATAATATCTGGATGGCTACTTGATGTCTCAGAATTCACTGCTCTTCCTGGAAGAGGTGTCAAGTGCTTTATAGATGGAAAACGAGTTTTGGTGAGCTTAAGGGCACAAATTTTAACCTTTCATATGCTTAATTGTTAAATATTTTATTTAATTACTGCTGGGATACTTATAGGAGGCACTATCCTTAATAGGTTGGTAACCGGAAGCTGATGACTGAAAGTGGAGTTAGTATTTCAACAATTGTAGAAAATTTTGTAGTGGAATTAGAAGAAAGTGCAAAGACAGGCATACTTGTTGCATTTGATGACAGCTTGATAGGTGTCTTGGGCATTGCAGACCCATTAAAGAGAGAAGCTGTTGTGGTCGTAGAAGGCCTTCAGAAAATGGGTGTCAAACCAATCATGGTGACAGGAGATAATTGGAGGACTGCTCGTGCTGTCGCTAATGAGGTTTGTCAAGATTTCTCTAATCCACTGAACACTATTTGGAAACTTCATACAGTTGCATACACATAAAAGAAAGCATTCACTTGACGACCATTCCTGTGAATACCATTTGTAACACAATAAAAATGTTGGTATCAATCTTTACCCTGACCAATAATTACTTCAAATGCCTCGATATGAAGTAGAATATTGAGATCCAAGCAGGAACATTAGTGAATCTTTAATCAAATGATGTACTTAATGGGCTATTCGGAAGCATAGATAGTTTTTTAGTCTCTTTACTGGAACCTACAGTCAAGTGAACTATAAATTTATGGTTTAGTTATATTATTTGTGCCATGTTGACGCCTCTTTTTGAACTGGATTATCTGTTGATCTAATACTTTCCCTTGGCTGCTATTGTCATATCATATGGCTCTGCATGTTTAGTCAGAATTATTTGTCACCTTTATGTGTGCATTTTCAATCTGAAAGGAAGCCCGCCTGCTTTTTCCTGTGTGAAATTTGTTTTCCTTGGCTTTACTATTTTTTAATGCAAAGAACTGGCTTTGTGATATTTTTCGAAAGGTTTATGACAAAATATGTATTGCTGAGCAGGTTGGCATTCAAGATGTGAGGGCTGAAGTAATGCCGGCAGGTAAAGCTGATGTCATCCGCACATTTCAGAAGGATGGAAGTATAGTTGCAATGGTGGGTGATGGTATCAACGACTCTCCCGCTTTAGCTGCTGCTGATGTTGGTATGGCAATTGGGGCTGGGACAGACATTGCCATAGAAGCTGCTGACTATGTCTTGATGAGGAATAACTTGGAAGACGTAATCACAGCAATCGATCTCTCAAGAAAAACTTTGGCTCGCATTCGATTGAATTACATTTTTGCCATGGCATATAATGTAGTTGCAATACCCATTGCTGCTGGAGTATTCTTTCCCACATTAGGGATTGTGTTGCCACCATGGGCGGCTGGTGCTTGCATGGCTTTATCATCCGTAAGTGTTGTATGTTCGTCTTTGCTTCTTAGAAGATATAAAAAACCAAGACTTACCACCATATTGGAAATAACTGCAGAATAGTTGATAGAAAAAACTAAGAAATAAAAAGTACTTTTGGGTCAGGCTTTTGTTGGAAGGAAATTGAAAGCGGGGAGATAGTGAGAGGGGGAACTTGGAAATCTCAATTTTGTATATTTTTTATTTTTCTTTTTACAATTTACACGCGCTGGGGTGTAATTTTGCCGCCCCATTTCATTGTAAATGCACTTGCTGTACAATATTCTCTTTGTTATGCCATTACATTTCTTTTCCTTGTTCAATGGAATGATTTTGTTGTATCTCTAAATCTCTCTATCTCTGCCTCGTGTGTGTGTGTGTACATTTCTGCAGCATTCTGAGTAAAGTAACACGACTCAATTTTGGGAAATTATAACAAGTGAGGAAGGAGAAGCTATCTCTTGTACCTTAATTGGTAAAATTCGTAAATATCATCGGTAAGGGAGGGGAGGGAAGAAAGTCCATTTCAACCTTTATGGCCTCCATCTATATATATGCTGGTAAGCTAGGAACGGAAAACTCTCAACACGAATCTATATAACACCTGCGGAATTTGGAGTTCGTGTTTAATTTAGTGAATAGCATAGTATAATAATAGGATTCACTTGTGCTCAAGCGACATAAGATGTACAATTTTCAATGCTTAGACACATATGCATATAGGTCATGCAAACCATCACAAGCAACTAATTGAAACAAATTAACTGGGAGCCAATCCCCAAATTCCCAAATCCCTATTCAACTCGGCATCAAACCTTCCATAACTATTATCTCAATCACATTATCAATCCCTAAAGCGATTTTATCTTATCCTTCATCCATTAACACATTCATATAGAAGCATCAAGAACAATAAACATAATGCATCCATATCATTCACATACATCATGCTCCTAGTTGCTAGTGCAATGCATATATGAGAATATAGATACTTCATAATACATTAACATGTTAAAAATGCATAGGAAGTAAAAAATATTATTAGAGTATATGTACTAGCATAACTTTGGTCCTTTATGCACAGGTCCAACCCTTTTGCCCAAGCACAAGCCAACCGTTGGTGCTACTTGCACCTCACAAGACAAATATGTACATTAGCATCAAACCAACTCTTGGCCTTCCAAACACTTGCTAGGGTGACTAACACATAGGTTCCACCATTCTAGCTATATGACATGAATGCAAGTGGGTCCCACATGTATAGCTGCTGTCCAATTCTATGTAAGGAGAATGTTGTGATACTTTTTAAAGTAAGAAGGATAAATATGTAAGTGCAAGAAAAAAAAAAAAGAAGGGTAAATTTGTAAAATATATGGTTATTGCCCACATCAAACGCAATATAGAGAGGAAGAAGGTTGAGGACGTTTGCGAGTTTTGGAAGGCTAAAAGAAGCAGAACCCATCCATCGATTGCAAGAAGTTTAATGGATTGAGTCCATAACTTTAAGGCATCGATGTCGTGACTTTGTCTTTCTTTTATGAAGGCGAGAGGTAATTTAAGGATAGACGCTGTAGCCTCTGTATGTAACACCCTTACACCATATATCCAAGGATAAATAGTGTTAAGATGCTACATAATATGTCATACATATCCATTAACAGAAATATAAGTTGCACCATGTGATAAACAGTAAGAACTAGTGTTAGAAAATTCATTACTTTTCGCAACAGACATATAAATATATACATGACCAAACATAATTTAAAAGTTACTTAGTACATGGTGGACGTTAAGAAGTTCTAAACTCCTATAAGACATATTTACAAATTGAAGAGGTGACATAATTTAAAAGTTACTCAATACATAGTGGACGTTAAGGAGTTTTAAACTCCTATAAAACATATTTACAAACTGAAGAGGTGACATATATAGACACAACTGATCCCGACCTTTGTTCCATTTCTGTCAGTCTGAACAGATGGAATGCTGACTGCTAATACCTCTTAGTACTAAAATCTGGAAAAACATTAGCATTTTATATGAGATGGAATTCTGACTGCTAAACCTCTTAGTACTAAAATCTGGAAAAACATTAGCATTTTATATGAGATGGAATTCTGACTGCTAATTCCTTTCTGTTAGTCTGAACAGATGGAATTTTGACTGCTAATGCCTCTTAGTACCAAAATCTGGAAAAACATTAGCATTTTATATGAGAAGCCACTCAGTGAGTTAAAAACCATCATAAATGATTATTTGACATAACATAGCATATCATGAGCATTTCAAATAAAGCACATAGTGCACTCCCAATAATCCAATCATCTCTAACTCCTCGGGCCACCAATGCTCGACATCAACAATTATCGGATAATAATAGTCATTCGTCAAATCATTCACAATAATCGTGTGCAAATATCATATCATTCCCATTGACAAAAATTTAGATTATAGTCATTCAAGGCATCACAGTTACGATGCTACAGAGATATATTTTAGAAGTATAATGCAGATGATTGTTAGATTATTTATGTTATGACTTGTCAAACCAAATTCGCTCCGAGTATCAGATAACAGATTTAGTTGGCCAGCTTTTAGATCAGATATTTTGAGCACGCAACTCCAGATTCAAATTTTGAGCTTATAACTCCAGATATCAAAATTATGAGCATACAGCTCCAAATAACAGATTTATGAGAACACTGCTTTAGACGACAGATTCATGAGCACGTAACTCCAGATAACAGATCAAATTCACGAGTTGTAATGACAGTCATAACTTCCTTTTATCTCAGATGTAGATATTATAGAATTACATTCACAGATTAAGCTCATTGGCCTTAGAATAACACATACCTTTTTGCTTAACTTACCTCTTTTTAGAATGAATCATATACTTTGCATTCATAGATTAGGCTCATTGGCCTCGGAATAACACATACCTTTTGCTTACTTGCCTCTTTTCAAACAAATCATTTCCTTTTCAGATTATAATAAGTATAAAATAATATCATCACTGACACATAAAACAAATCATTCATCACATACAAATAACCATCATAAGCTTTTACTCATAGTACATAGAGCTGTAGCTTTAGGGCTTGGAAGAGCTTGCTTCTTCACCTTCTCCTATGATTCTTTTACCTACATGAATAAGCAAGCACCTTAATACTCATCTTGGCATTTAATCAAACATTTGGTGTGCATGACTTAAATGCTTAACATTTGTATTCCTATTTGGATTTTTGAACTCTCGGAGAATTCCATGTATTTTCCAACAATTAGTAAACAATCCTGTAATCTCAATTCAATCAATTACTTATCAATTAAAATTATTAGAATTCACCATAATATCACAATTTAATGAATATTTCTTTAACTCTTTGACTTCCATAACCATATAAATATGGTAACTTCAATTTAAACACCATTCTTTTGAAACTAACACTTGATAACATCATTAGAATGCTTAATCAACTAATTAAACTCATCAATCAAAACGAAATGATCATTTCCATGATCATTTTGAGTTGGCAGAATCTCCATCCTTGGCCTTAGTTAAGATTTTCTCAATTCAATCAAATTAAAGCTTAAATCATGGTTTATATAATCAATACTAACTAATTAACACTTAAAATCATGTTTACTTCACCTATTTTCCATCAAAGATCAATCTTTCCCAAAATCTCTTTTTGAAACCCTAACCATATCTTCTCCAAATCATACAAATAACTTAGATTAAATAAAGATTAACTCACCTTTGATGATTTCTAGCAAAACCCTTTTGATTTCAAGTGCTAATTTCAAGAGAAATCAACTTTTCTTCTTTTTCTTCTTCTCCTCTCCTTATATTTTGGCCCTCTCTCCTTCTCCTTTCTTTTGTGTTTTCTCACCTCTTATTTAGACTAGCATATGCTATATAAGCAATAAAGGTCATGTGCAAGTCACATGATCATCAAATCTTTCTTAACCTCCTTAAAGTCCCACTTATTCATGCTTTTACCCATGCTTGTTATCATAACTTTCTTTTATGCTAATCAAGTTCATAATTCTCCATTAACACTTAATTAATCTCATTTAGGCCTTAGTTATATGTCTTAGATGATTTAACATATATCATTAAATACTTAATCAAAACACTAATTGAGGTGCTTCACGTACTAGCTTCTCATTGCTATAACTTGAGCACATTTAACCTTATCCTAATTAATCTCCATAATCATTTTCTAGTTTAATTAACTTATGATTTTGTCACTAACAATCTCTTTCTAACATATTAAGGCAATCTTATTAACTTAATCATCAATACAGACATAAGTCTCTATAACAGTCTCACTATTCTCACTTGAGTTAACTCATTCATAAACACCATTTATAAATGTACTAAAAGGCTTTAAAGAACATATATGCACCCTCTGTGTCTAAGGTAGAGTGCCAAGCTTTTCGGGTTTAGAGCTTATTCAGATTATGCATTTTGCATATTCACATTCTTATCAGTTGCTTATGTGCATAGTCATGTTTAGGCATATCATTGCCCAATATTTATCTCAAGCAATTGCAAATGCATTTATATATATACATTCATGTTACATGTGTCATGTTTCATTGCAACACCCATTATTCGGTCCCATAAGACTAGATAATAAGTGTCACAATTCTATGCTGAAGGCACAGAGCCTCTACATAAATCTTAGACTAAAACCTTCCTATAATATTATATCTTAACATCCATAAATTTAAGAGTCTCCAAATATGACGTAGAAAATTTATCGAAAAATACTACTAAAGGAATTCTATATTAAAAAAATCATATGACTTATAAATATCTCATTATATCAGAAAAATCATTAAAGCACTTCTATAAATCATCCATGATTCAATTATAATTTGTATATCAATTTCTCCAATATAATATTCAACATCAATTACATAATCGATAATCCATATAGAATTCGCAATTCATTACTGGTAATATTTTCTCATAAGTGAATTACCTCAAACATAATATTCAAGAATTCCTTCCTTCTAGCATCAAGGTAAGCCTCTGTGATGAAATTTTTCTTGAATTCATCCAAAAAGAATTGCCAGGTACGCTGCTCTGCTGGTACTCTCTGCTGAACAGTATTCCACTATGTGTATGCCTCGTCTATCAATAATGACGTGGCACAAATCAAACGGTCCTCTGGTGTACACTGTAACTGCTCCAGGACTCTCAAAGTACCATCAAACTAATGCTCAGCTGTCTCTGAACTGTCATCCTTGCTAGCTCTGAATTCTTTTGCACTGTATTTTCTAATCTTTTCTAGTGGCGCTTTCTCCCTCTGTTTACTACCACTGGTGTCTGAGGTACCACCCCTGCAATCTATCTAAAGGTATCCGCAAGTTGTTTAAACAGCACCTCCTGCTCTGGTGCTACTGGAGCCTCACCCTCCACTGCCCTGGAGGCGTGTGACTTGCTCTCCCCTTCCTGTGACATCCTCCTAGAAGAATAACAACTGCTTAGTTCATCAGGGTAGTCATGGTATGTACACTATAATGACATATGCATTCAAGCCAGGGGAACTAAACTAGACTCTGATACCAAAAATTGTAACATCCCTTCCTGGTCCACCCGTGAACCCAAATGAACTGAGTCGAGACGCTATAATCTGGTTGAACCTATGTCCTGTCATGCTGATATCATCCTGTATGCTAAATATTATGTGATGCTGTTGCTTTATACAAACATTTATTTAATATATACAAGACATTACACTATTTTCCAAAATGAAAGAGGCCCAACTATGTGCCCTGTACATGCCACAGAACCAAAATATCAAAATGAGTAGTTACCCTGAAGACTGGGTCTTCAAAAAATGAACTGCAGCAGTTGTAAAGATGACTCTCTACGGTCCAGACCCAAAACCTGCGAGTTAAAACAGGTAACTCACTGAGCAAATAAAGCTCAATGGATATCTCAACTTAATAAGAATTAAATAAATAAGCATGTAAGCACGCATATCATTATATTTTCATGGTCTTACCTGCTGTTTATTATGCTGTATGAATTATGCAATATT
Source organism: Jatropha curcas (assembly GCF_041381405.1). Taxonomy (NCBI): domain Eukaryota; kingdom Viridiplantae; phylum Streptophyta; class Magnoliopsida; order Malpighiales; family Euphorbiaceae; genus Jatropha; species Jatropha curcas. The sequence goes on from NC_143160.1 coordinate 15,283,133, forward strand.
TATTAAACATCGTATAATTTATAAATAACACAATTTCATAACTGTATGGCTCCATAAGGTTACAGTGAAACCGAAGTGATAAGAACGACTGTATGAAACTGGATGAATACTGTATGGCTAGGCTGCTATGACCCGTATATAAATCATATCCACTCAACGGCCTGTAGCCTGAGTACCAAACTGTATGGGACGCAGATCTGCTATCCTATGTCGTGACACAGCCTTATCTACGTGGTTTCTACCTAACCTCAGTGGAGCATATTATCTGTATTATTCATAACATGCATAAACCATACTGTTTACCTATATGCTGTCTCATTCTATACGTTGCTAACCTATTTCATGCTTTAAAAGGATTTCATAGACAACTACAAGTAATATCAAATGAGTAATAATGCAAACAATTGATAACTTGTAAAGGAACTTGCATGAAATTAATCTAACTGTTGCACCCGCGACGCAACTCTAACTAATCTTTATGTACCTTAATTTAGAACATTCAGATTAAGGAAATTTTTGATTTTAATTTAAGTACTAATCTTAGGCTGAATGAATCTACATATGCATTCCAACAACATTTCTAATGTAGCCTTAAAATCTGCCAGGGCAGCCTGTACATGTTTCACAAATTCTAGCATAACTCTTTCTTCTTAAGTCCAATTTAGGTGATTCTAAATTCTATGGTTAGCTAACAATTAGGATACAAATATATCTTCTACCATCTCTCTGAAAGATGTTGGTAAAGTAGTCAAAGATTGAATTAAAGTAGCAACTTCCAGTCTGTCCAGCTGTTGGTTTCCAGCCTGCACAGTTTGTACCATTTTGGTCATATCTCTCAATTTATAAGGCCAATTTAGGTGATTCTAAATTATATGGTTAGATAACACAATAGGGTACAAATATGTCTTCTACCACCTCTCTGAAATATGTTGGGAAAGTAGTCAAATATTGAATTAAAGTAGCAACTTCCAGTCTGCCCAGCTGTTGGTTTCCAGCCTGCACAGTTTGTACCATTTTGGTCATATCTCTCAATTTATAAGGCCAATTTAGATGATTCTAAATTATGTGGTTAGCTAACACATTAGGGTAAAAATATTTCTTCTATGAAATCTCTGAAATATGTTGGTAAAGTAGTCAAATATTGAGCTAAAGGAGCACCTTTCAGTCCGCCCAGATTTTGATTTCCAGCCTACATAGTTTGTACTATTTTGGGCATATCTTTCAATTTATAAGTCTAATTTAGGTGATTCCAAAGCTCCTAGACAGATAAAACATAAAGGAACAAATAACTTTTCTATACCACTTCCTAATTCCACCGGTAAATAGGTTCAAATTCATGTTGAAGTTACTGATCGGTTTTCCAACAAACCTGTTTCAGCATGAAATAAATAGCCACTTCATTTATTCAATGCATCCCATGCTTAATCAACATTCTCAAACCTATTACTCAACTTTTAGAGACATATCTTATCACTATCATCACACTACACATATTCTCATGCAAGAAAATTTGTTAAACTAAAAGAGATATCAAACCTTCAACCAAAAAGCTTTAAACCTTCTTCTTAGCTTCCTTTTTCTTCTCACTTTGAGCTCACCTCTCCTATACATAATAACATCTTATTAATCATCCAAAATCTCACTAAATTATGAAATTCAAGAAATTCAACTTACTTGGAGAGAGTTATAGGTTGAATTTAATGCTTGAAAGGTTGAATATTAAGTTAGAAAATGGAGGAAGATTTAGGAGAAGATGGAGAAGGTAAAGTGAAGGAAGAAGACAAAGGAGAAGATGGAGAAGGTAATGTGAATGGAATTTTCGGGTAACCTGCAAATATATCTTCTAGTATGTTAAAAAAATTACCAAATAGTACCTAAATTTTTAATATTTTACCTTTTAATATCTAAACTTTATACTTTATTTCAATTAGGTCCTACTCCTTATACTTTTATTTCAATTGAGTCTACATCTTTATGTTTCATTCAATTAAGTCCAAGTCTTTGATTTATTTAATTTTTATGGCTCGAACCGGGTTCTGGTTCATTTCGACTCGACTCGACTCGCTAAATGCAATGACTCGATTCACTTTACCTTCTCCATCTTCTCTTAAATCTTTCTCCATTTTCTAACTTACTATTCAACCTTTCAAGCATTAAATTCAACCTATAACTCTCTCCAAGTAAGTTGAATTTCTTGAATTTCATAATTTATTGAGATTTTGGATGATTAATAAGATGTTATTATGTATAGGAGAGGTGAGCTCAAAGTGAGAAGAAAAAGGAAGCTAAGAAGAAGGTTTAAAGCTTTTTGGTTGAAGGTTTGATATCTCTTTTAGTTTAACAAATTTTCTTGCATGAGAATATGTGTAGTGTGATGATAGTGATAAGATATGTTGCTGAATGTTGAGTAATAGGTTGAGAATGTTGAGTAATAGGTTGAGAATGTTGATTAAGCATGGGATGAATTGAATAAATGAATTGGATATTGATTTCATGCTGAAACAGGTTTATTGGAAAACTGACCAGTAACTTCAACTTGAATTTGAACCTGTTTACCGATGGAATTAGGAAGTGGTATAGAAGAGTTATTTGTTCTTTTATGTTTCAGCTGTCTATGAGCTTTGGAATCACCTAAATTGGACTTAGAAATTGAAAGATATGCCCAAAATAGTACAAACTATGCAGGCTGGAAATCAAAATCTGGGCGGACTGGAAGGTGCTGCTTTAGCTCCATATTTGACTACTTTACCAACATATTTCAGAAGGAGAAGATGGAGAAGGTAAAGTGAATGGAATTTTCGGGTAACCTCCAAATATATCTTCTAGTATGTTAAGAAATTACCAATAGTACCTAAATTAAGAAATTACCAATAGTATGTTAAGAAATTCCCAATAGTACCTACATTTTCAATATTTTACCATTTAATACCTAAACTTTATACTTTATTTCAATTAGGTCCTACTCCTTATACTTTTATTTCAATTGAGTCTACATCTTTATGTTTCATTCAATTAAGTCCAAGTCTTTGATTTATTTAATTTTTATGGCTCGAACCGGGTTCTGGTTCGTTCCGACTCGACTCGACTCGACTCGCTAAATGCAACAACTCGATTCAGTAGGATGTCACATATCACATCATTCTCATTGATAAAAATTTGGATAGTAGTCATTCAAGGCATCACAGATACAATGCTACAGAGATATATTTTAGAAGTATAATGCAAATGATTGTCAGATTATTTATGTTATGGCCTGTCAAACCAAACTCGCCCCAGGTATCAGATAACAGATTTCATATATTAGATTTAGCTAGCCAACTTTCAGATTAGATATTTTGAGCATGCAGCTCTAGATAACTGATTTATGAGCATGCAACTCCAGATACATTTAGATTCACGAGTTGGTAATGACAGTCATAACTTTTATCTCAAATGCAGATATGAAAAGAATTGCATTCACAGATTAGGCTCATTGGCCTCAGAATAGCACATGCCTTTTTGCTTAACCTACGCCTTTTTAGAATGAATCATACGCTTTGCATTCACAGGTTAGGCTCATTGGCCTCGGAAAAACACGTACATTTTACTTACTTGCCTCTTTTAAGACAAATAATTTCTTTTTCAAATCATAATATCAAGTATTGAATAATATCATAATTGATATATCAAAACAAAACATTCATCACATACAAATAACGATCATAAGCTTTTACTCACACTATATAAAATAATAATATCAAGGCCCGAAAGAGCCTCCTCCTTCACCTTCTTCTAAGATCCTTTTACCTATATGGATGAGCAAGCACGTTAATACTCGTTTAGACATTCAATCAAACACTTGGTGTGCATGAATTAAATGCTTAATATTTTTATTCCTATTTGTATTTTTGAATTCCCGGAGAATTCCATGTATTCTCCAACATCATTAGACAATCTTGTAATCTCAATTCAATCACTTAGTCATCAATTAACATTATTAAAATTCACCATAATATCACCATTTAATGAATATTTCTTAACCTCTTTAAACTTCCACAACCGTATAAATATGGTAACTTCAATTTAAACACCATTCTTTTCAAACTAACACTTGATAACATCATTACATTGCTTAATCAACTAATTAAACTCATAATTCAAAAAAAATGATCATTTCCAGGGTCATTTCGAGTTGGCAGAATTTCTATCTTTAGCCTTGGGTGAGATTTTCTCAATTCAATCAAATTAAAGCTTAAATCATGGTTTATATAATCAATACTAACTAATTAACACTTTAAAACATGTTTATTTCACTTATTAGTGTCAAAATCAATCTCCCCTTCAAAATATCTACTTTGAAAACCTAGCTCAATCTTCTCTAAATCATGAAAATAACATAACTCAATAGAGATTCAGTTACCTTAGATGATTTTCAACAAAAACCCTTAAAAAATCAAGTTGAATCCTGAGCACCTTAAGCTTTCTTCTTCTTCTCCTTATGCGTCGGCCTCTCCTTCTCTCTTTTGTACTTCCTTTTTGTTCTTTGATTTTTGCTATTACTTAGCCTTTTATAAACTAACAAGTCATGTTCAAGTCACATGACCTATTAATCTCCCTTTAACTCCTCAAAGTCTCATGTATTCTTATTTTTACCCACATTCCATAATCCTCCATTAACACTTAATTAATCTCATTTAGGCCTTAACTAAACATCTTAGATGATTTAACACCAAGTCATTAAGTACTTAATTAAAACACTAATTGAGGTGCTTCTCGTGCTAGCTTCTCATCACTTTAACTTGAGCACATTTAGCCTTCTTCTAATAATCTCCATTATCATTTTCTAGTTTTATTAACTTATGATTTTATAATTAACAATCTCTTATACCATATTAAGGCAATCTTAATCAACTTAATCATCAAAATAGACATAATTCTCCTTAACAATCTCACTATTCCCATAAACACCATATGTAGGTGTACTGAAAGGCTTTAAAGAGCATACACAGATATATATACACCTTTTGAGTTTAAGACAGAGTGTTAAGATTTCTGAGTTCAAAGCTTATTCAAATTCATGCATTTGCTTATTCACATTATTATCATATTCTTATGTGTATGGTCATGCTTAGGCATATCTCAAGGGTCAAAAATTTAATCTCGGGATTTTGATGATTAATACAAAAACAAATAAATTTAAATTATATTATTTGTGCTAATATTATTTTATGCAGAATTCTTTAGAAAGAAATCGTACAAGGCAAGTCCTACATCGAGTGTGAAGATATTCGAAGACCCCAGTAGCTAGGTATTTAGGAAACTTTGTAAGATAGAGAGAAAATTCATATATGAGCACATAAATTAAATTTTTTCTCTCATTCAAAATATTTTTCGGAAATCAGATTTTCCAAAATAAACTCTTTTATTTGTTTTCGAAAAAATATTCTTTAAAGTTAAAATGATTTAATTTCCTAAAACTAAAGAGATTACGCCTCTAAATGTTTTTGGTAATAAATCATACACTTTACTTTTCGGAAATATCTTATGAAAATCTAAATAAACTTCAATTTTTTCTCTTACCTTAAAATGAAGGGAGAAATCTTTTCATTTTTAGTAAGAGCATCTTATTCGAAAAATATTTTCCAAATAAAAATGCTTTCGAAAATCTTTTTGATTTTAGGAAAAATCGTCTTTCATTCTTCTTACCAAAAATGATAAAATAAACTTTTGGGAACTTAAGATTTTCGTATCTTCTAAACAAGGAAAGCAAATATTCTGATTTCAAATGAAATATCCACTTTCCAAAAGCAAGAGACACGATGCTCTCTATAAATAGGAGCTTTCACGTCTTGAGCTATGAGGAAGTAAGAGTATTCGTTTTAAGAGCATTCTCTCATTGATCAAATCTTTTTCTCTCAAAACTTACTCTGTACCCCCCATTTTTCTTTTCATCTTTACACTTCACGTTTTTATCTTTAAAGTGAAAAGAATTTTGTTAACTACTTTTGAAAAACGGTTCTGTGTTCTAAACGATTTTCTAATCTGATCAACTATTTTTCCTGTGCTTATATGTGCATTTCTTTCTGTCTATTTAGATTTTGTAATCTATAGTAGATAGGCTTTTATTTGATAAACATTTGTGTGTAATAGCTTAGGTTAGAAGCTATTGTGAAAGAGGTTATCAAGCGACCTTCTCCTTGTATGAGATTCTAATGTCTTAAATTGAGTTTCTGTACTCTGCCAAAAACAGAAAGGGTTGAGGTTAACTAGAACCTTTGAAAAATCTAGTGGGATAAAAGGGTAGATCTAGGTGTTGATCTATTGCCTTGTACTGTTGGTTTGTCTCTTATACTTGAAAAGAGATAACATAGTTGAGGATCTCAAGATGAGTCTTGGGGAGTGGATGTAGGCGAGTTAGTGTCGAACCACTATAAATCACTGTGTTGATCTTTTTGATTTCTGAAGTTTGCTTGATACTGCTTTTATTACACTTCTGTTTATATTTTAGAAATGCTAAAATTGTTAATGATTCAGATGTTCTAAAACTGTAATAAGTCTTATCTTTTCTGAACATTAGAACTCTGAAATTCTGATAAGTGAATATACCAAGTTCTAAACAGTTCTTCTATTCACAGTATATTTCACTGCTTGGGTTTCTAATTAATTTTCTAAACTTTATGAGGAAGTTCTAATTTCAATAGCTTTCCATCATAAAGTAGTTCTGTTACTTGATTAAGTCTTTGTGAAGTAGTTCTAATTTCTATAACTGTCTCTCATACAGTCTTATATGATTTTCTAAACTTTATGAGGAAGTTCTAATTTCAATAGCTTTCCTTCATAAAGCAATTCTGATATTGAATAAGTCATTGTGAAGCAGTTCTAATCAATAGCTGCACTTTGCACAGACTTTCTATCTTTTGTGAATAGAACGTTGTGAGGTGATTCTAATCCATAATCTATTTTCACAAGTTCTATATTTTTCCGCTGCACTTAGAATTCTATATTTTGTTTTAAAATTCTAAAATTTATATCTGTTTTTAGAAAACCCAATTCACTCCCCTCTTGGGTTGTGCCATACATATACGGGACCCACAATCTGGTATCAGAGCCTTGGCTCTTGACTTACCGAAGCTTAACCGCTTAAGAGATAAGATCCCATGGCAACCCCACTTCCTTTTACTTCTTTAGAAGGTCAATCTGTTTCTAGACCTCCTTTGTTCAATGGCTCTAATTACTCTTACTGGAAAACTAGAATGGAGAATTTCATGAAATCAGTTGATATACACTGCTGGAGGAATGTTATCATTGGTCCTCGTATTCCCATAAAAGTTGTAGGAGATGAGTTAGTTAGAAAAATAGAAGAAGAATATACAGATGCTGATTGGAATGACATTGCTATAAATACAAAAGCTATTAATATTCTTCACTGTGCTTTAGATGCAACAGAATACAACAAAGTGTCTGGATGTAAATCGGCGACAGAAGTATGGGAAAAACTTAAAGTTACCTATGATGGTACAGATAGAGTAAAGGAATCCAGAATAAATATCCTTTGGAGAGAATATGAAATGTTTAGTATGAAAGAAGGAGAAACTATTGCAGAGTTAAATTCTAGATTTACTAATATAGTTAATCCTTTGAGAACTCTCGGAAAGGAAATTTCAGAAGATGAGCTTGTTAAGAAAATCCTTAGAATTCTACCTAGAAAATGGGATTCTATAGGAACTGTCATGAATTACAAAGAGACTCCCGTCACTTATGATTATCTTATAGGAGCTCTTGTTTCAGAAGAAATGAAATCTTCTTTGACAATAGAAGATAAGAAAAAGAAAGGACTGGCTTTGAGAGTAGATTCTAGTGAAGAAAGTTCTTCTGATCTTGATAGTGATGATTTAGCACTAGTTGCTAAAATATTCAAAAAGTTTTATAGAAAGAGTGGAAGGCCACAGAAAAAGTTTAACAAAAAGAACTTTCCACCCAAAAATAGTAACTTACCTAAGAAAGAACCTTCTGAAGTGGTTTGTTATGAATGCAACAAACCTGGATATATCAAGCCTAATTGTCCTAAATTGAAAAAGAAGTCAACGAAAGAGAAGTTGAAGCAGGCTTTCGTAGCGGCTTGGAGTGATTCAGATGATTCTAATCCTGAAAGCCACAGTGATCAAGAAGAAATTGCTAATATTTGTCTAATGGCTACTATCGATTCTGAATGTAAAGAAATCAGCACTCTGACTTCAACACAGGAAGCTAGAATCAACGAAACAAATGCAACGATCCATGAGAATGATGAAAGCACTGTAAGTATTTCTGAACCTGAATCAGAAAATGATCTTCTAAATACTTACAATAATCTTTGCAATGAGTTTGAAAAACTTGTTAGAAAGCATAAAGTTCTAAAGAAAGATTTCAGAAAGTTAAAATCTGAGAGTAACCATTTAAAAGATGCTTTTTATCAAGAAGTTACATGCAAAGATCTTATCATAGAAATCAAAGATGTTAAAAATTGTAATAATCGATTTTCTGAAAATCTGACACATCTTGAAGAAAAATGTAAAAATCTGAATTCTGAAAATGAATCTTTGAAAACTGAGATTAGAATTCTAAAATCAATTTCAGAATCATTTTCTAAAGAAAAGACAAGTTCTAGCTATGATAGCATTTCTAAACTGAATCGTGTTTCTAATCAGAAAATGCTGTTTCTAATGTTGTGACTTTAGAACATCAAAGTTTCAACAGAAAGAAAAATCATAGTGCACCTGTTACCACTAACCCTCCAAGACCCAATATGAGTTGGGTACCTAAATCTGCTTGATCTTTTCAGGTGTGCCTAAGGAGCGAGCTGAAAACAGAGATGTGGTACATGGACAGCGCTTGTTCTAGGCATATGACTGGTGATAGAAAGAAGTTCACCAGATTAGAAAAGAAAAAGGGAGGTACAGTAAGCTTTGGAGACAAAGCAAAAGGTAAAATCATTGGTATTGGTGTGGTAGGTTCTAATCCTTCAATAGAAGACGTATGCTTAGTAGAAGGATTACATTATAACTTGTTGAGTGTTAGTCAGATTTGTGATAAAAATAGAAGAGTGATTTTTGAACCTTCTCATTGTGAAGTTCAGAACATGCATGATAATAAAACCTTATTCGTTGGAAAAAGGTTTGGAAATATATACCTAGTAGATCTCTCTGATATGCATAACCAGGACATATGTTTAGTTTCTATTGATAATTCTAGTTGGTTATGGCATAGAAGACTTGGACATGCAAGCATGCACCTCATTTCTAAATTGTCTAAGAAAGATTTGGTTCGTTGTTTGCCAAAGTTGAAATTTGAAAAAGATCACATTTGTGATGCTTGTCAAATGGGCAAACAAACCAGAACATCTTTTAAATCCAAGGGCATGGTTTCTACTTCTAGACCTTTAGAATTACTACACCTTGATCTATTTGGTCCAATTACTCTATCTAGTCTTGGAGGAAAATTCTATGCTTTTGTTATTGTAGATGATTACTCTAGATTCACCTGGACACTCTTCCTTAGAAATAAGGATGAGTCATATGACATGTTTGTTCATCTTTGCAAGAGAATACAAAATGAGAAAGGATACAACATCACGGCAATTAGAAGTGATCATGGAGGACAATTTGAAAATCAGAAATTCGATGCTTTTTGCAACGAGTCAGGAATCTTCCATAACTTCTCAGCACCTAGAACACCTCAACAAAATAGAGTAGTGGAACACAAAAATAGAACATTCAAGAAATGGCCAGAACCATGCTAAGTGATTCTAAACTACCAAAGTATTTCTGGGCAGAAGCAGTTAACACTGCCTGTTATATTCTAAACAGGGCTTTGGTAAGATCTAAACTTAAAAAGACTCCATATGAGCTATACAAAGGTAGAAAACCAAATATTGGCTATTTTCACATTTTTGGGTGCAAATGCTTTATTCTAGATAACAAGAAAAATCATCTTGCTAAATTTGATGCTAAATCTTATGAAGGTATTTTTCTGGGATATTCTAGTAATAGTAAAGCATATAGAGTATTTAATAAAAAGACTCTAGTTGTAGAAGAATCTATTCATGTTGTGTTTGATGAAACTAACTCTACTTCCTAGAACATTAGAAAGTAATGATGTTGTAGATTCTAATCCTGAAAAGCAGAATGAGCAATCAGAACAACTAGAACAGCCAGAAAGTGATCAGAACATCAATAGTCAGGCTGAACCAGAAGTAGAACATGAAGATCAAAATATAGTTGAAAGTCAAATGCCAGAAACAGAAAATGAAGATACTCAATTACCAAAAGAATGGCGATTTCATAAGTATCATCCTCAAGAAGACATTATGGATACTCCCTCAGAAAGGATGATGACTAGAGCTCAACTTAGAAGATATTTTGGTAATGTTGCTTTTGTTTCTCAATTAGAACCTAAAAATTTAGAAGATGCTCAAAATGATGAAAGTTGGATTCTTGCTATGCAAGAAGAGCTAAATCAATTTGAGATAAACCAAGTTTGGAAACTTGCTTCTAGACCTAAAAACCATTCTGTTATTGGAACAAAATGGGTGTTTAGAAATAAGCTTGATGAACAAGGTAATGTTGTGAGAAATAAAGCAAGATTAGTGGCTCAAGGGTACAACCAAGAAGAAGGCATTGATTTTGATGAGACCTTTGCCCCGGTTGCTAGACTTGAGGCCATTAGAATGCTTTGTGCATTTGCATGTTTTA